>NC_053492.1:45220024-45299779 GCF_905171775.1 Rana temporaria
GTTCTCAAACGCGGTGACGTACATCACGTACGACGGCACTATAAAGGGGAAGTTCGATTCCACTGGCACGACCCTTGGGGCTGCTTTTGCTAATCTCATGTTACTGCGTGTTAAGTAAAAGTTTGGTAAGAGACGATTCACGCTTTCTGTTACAGCGTGACGAATGTGTTATCTCCATTACGAACGCTACTTTTACCGAAGGTGCGCTCCCGTCTCATACATTATTCTGAGCATGCGCAGGTTTCTAAGCATACACACAAACGTGTTTCTCGTCGTAAACCAGCCCGACGAGAAACACGACGAGGAAATTGAGACTCCTGACGAGAAAAAAGAGAACATGTTCTCTTTTTTTCTCGTCGAGATCCACAATAGTTTTCTGGACGACAAAACCTACACACGACCGTTTTTCTTGGCAAAAATGCTCTGCCAGCATTTTTCTTGATGGATTTTGCCGAGGAAAACTGTCGTGTGTACAAGGCCATCCTCCAAAATCTTTTTTTTCCATTCATATTTTTTTCTTTTTTTGCATACTGGCACTTTACATCATTTTATTGTCTTTTTTTTTTTCATTATGTTTTTTTTGTTCAAAAAGTAAAATACAGAAGGGACATTTTTTGGGCACAAGAACATGTCCAGGAACATTGAAAGGATCTAACTTAATCCTCAAAAACCCACCTTCTAAAACACAAATCCCATTTTTTGCAAAAATTTTATAAATGCACCCATAAGAAAATGTATATTTATTACATTTTTATTTTGGAGCCTACTAATAGTGTTGCTCACGAATATTCGCATTGCGAATATTCGTTACGAATATGGCATATTCGAATATTCGCGAATAACTCGAATTTCGCAGGCCAAAATTCGCTATTCCGAATATTCGTATTGTTTCAAATTTATTTCTAAAACAGATCACATCCTAGTGATCTCCATTGACGTCTAAAAGCATTGCTGGTATGATTAGAGACCCTGGGCCGAGTAGCTAAGCTGAGGCAATCCTTTTATGTTGACGAATATTCGCAAATACTTTCTCCACCCTTCTTTTGCATCAGAGCCAATCAGAGTTCTCCTACCACAGTTGTCATAGGAGAGAGTGGAGTGTTTCTGTGCGTTTTTCCAGTGTATCACATCTTCAAAGAATTTTCCATCTTTTGTCCCGTGTCATCATTTGCATTTCACCTCTTTAATGAGAATAATAACTGTTTAACATAAAGACATTTAAGAGATGTCAACGTAAACGGTTTACTTGGCTTTTTTTTAAGTCAACAGAATCAGGGGCCCCAGTGTGCGGTTGATCTTTACCTAACTCAATATAGGTCAGTCTAGAGGAGAGATCTGTATTTTCCAAATCTATGGTTATTCAATATTTATTAAACTAATCAATATACAAATTGGTCAAAGTAAACCCTCAAATCTATATAATAATGTATTTATTTTATTAATACCTTGTTGTTAGTTGCAGGGTCCATTACGTAAAACCACACTTTTTCCAAAGGGCAAGTGAAATTGAATGTTTCAAAATTTCGCAATCAATTTCGCATTCGCATTAGCGAAATTTCGCAATCAATTTCGCATTAGCGAAATTTTCGCAAAAATTTTTTTTGATAAAATATCACGAATATTCGATTTTAGCGAATATTTCACGAATATTCGTCTATATATTGGTGATATATCGCGAAATCGAATATGGCGTATTCCGCTCAACACTACCTACTAATCATTTCAACCATGATCAGGCACAGGTACTTTCTCCCAGCCCTAGGGTTGTACTAAAGGCTGGACCTTCAGTTATGAGGCTAGAGGAAGTAAACAATGGACTACAAGTGCAGTGACATCTCTTGTGTTCTATTGATATCTAGTAGTCCCTTTGCCATGGTGGGATTTGTAATGTCTCCTTTCACAGATCTCTGTAGATGGAAGATGTCGCTGTGCAGGTAGATCCACACACGGCCCAAAGATCAAACATGGCCCCAAATATGGATCTAGCCTTCATTTTGCCTTCCACATTGACTCCAATGCCTTTAGCCAAAATGTTGTGAAAATGATAACTCTCAAAATCTATTATCCTTATTTGTCTCTATCCTATTGAGTGATTTTTTTCTGTCACCAACCTAAGACAGTGTTGTGCTTAGCATTTCCCCAGCTCTTGGGTGACAAACTTTTTCAGGCTTGGAACCCCTTGTCCTGTTCCTGTCCATGTTTTGTTTAAAGTTTAAATTGTGCTTCTTCAATATATGATGTACAGAACTGCATAATATTGACCTCTTAAAAAAAAACATTATGTAGTTAAAAAAAAGAAAGAAAAAAAGAATTGTTAATGGTGCATCTTCTGGAAGCATTGGATGGTTTGATTTTGCATATATACTTTGTTCCTAAATTTACAATCTCATATATACTTTTTTTTTTCAGAATTGATAAGGATGACAACAGAATTCCTGCAATTATTCATCAAGCAGTATGTCAGCATCAATGGTGTCTGGACGCTAAAGGCAAAGCAGACAATGAGATGATGTCTATTCCCATCCAAATGGAAATTCTGGTCATTCGCCGAGAGATCAAAGATTGCCACCAGAACTTCTTTGTGGAAACGCAGTTGGTCACTGTTGGTTGCACCTGTACCACACATATTGCCCAGCCTGCTTAGGGGCCTGCTAGAGTCTTTAATCTTGCCACAACATTTTTACAGCAAGCACTATTAACAATACATGTATTATATTTTTTTATCAATAAAAAGTTAGGAAATCACAACTTTGCAATATGTTTTTGTTTTGGTTTGAGAATTAACTCTTATGATATTCATCTGTTTCTTGTAATATAACAGTTGTTTTTTGCTGAAAATTTACAGCATGGGTATGGAATTAAAGTTTAAAGAGGTCCGGTCAGCAAAACAATTTTTACAGCAGGGGTCTGAGTCTCATAATTGTGCTATGACCCAATCCCCACCCGTACATTGCAGATTTCCCTTTTCTGTATATCACAGCCCCCCTCTTTATATCACAACCCCCCCTTTATATCACAGCCCTTTTACATCACAGTAAACACCAGTGTCCCTTTACACCAGGGGCCCTTTTTTACATTGCAGAAACCCCCTCTTTAGATCACAGCGCCATTCTTTATACCATACTACCCCCCTTTACAATACAGCCCCCTTTTACATTACATCACCCCCTTCACATCACAGCCCCACTTTGCTTTTCAGTGCTCCTCTTTACAACACAGCAATCCCCTTTGCGATACAGATCTCCTTTGCAGCACTCCCCTTCACACCACAGCACTCCCCGTTACAATACAGACCCCTTTACATCACAGCACCCCCTTTACAATACAGACCTCCTTTACATCACAGCACACCCCGTTACAATACAGACCCCCTTTACATCACAGCACCCCCTTTACAATACAGACCTCCTTTATATCACAGCACCCCCTTTACAATACAGACCTCCTTTACATCACAGCACCCCCTTTACAATACAGACCTCCTTTACATCACAGCACCCCCTTTACAATACAGACCTCCTTTACATCACAGCACCCCCTTTACAATACAGACCTCCTTTACATTACAGCACCCCCTTTACAGCCCCCCCTTTCCTTGCATCCCAGCCCCCTTCACAGCCCTCCCCATTCTTGTATACAAGTCTGCTTAACAGCCCACACCCCTTTTATTGCATTCAAGTCCCATTCACAGCCCCTCTTTCTTTTATCCTAGTCACCTTCACAGCCCCCCTTCTTGTATCCCAGTCCCCTTCACAGCCCACCGCTCCCTTCTTTAAACCCCAGTTCCCTTCACAGGCCCCTCTTGTATACCAGTCCCCTTCACAGCCCCTATCCTTGAATCCCAGTCCCCTTCACAGCCCCCTCTTTCCTTGCACCCCAGTCTCCTTCGCATACCCCCTTTCCCTGCACCCCAGTCCCCTTCGCAGCCCCCCATTTTTGCATCCCAGTGAGCTTCACAGCTCCCCTTTCTTGTATACCAGTCTTTTCAAAGCCCCCTTTCTTGAATATTAGTCCCTTCACAGCCCCCTTTTCTTGTATATCTGTCCCCCTCATGGCCCCCTTTCTTGTTTCCCAGTTACTTTCACAGCCACCACTTCTTTACATCCCCCTGTCCCCTTTACATGAAATACCCCTCCCTTACATCCTATTGCCCCCTTCCAATCATAGCCTCTGTCAAATGTTTCCAATCTTACATTGCACCGCAGTTGGTGGGCGGGGGTGTGGCGTGTTTGGATGGGGGTGGGACTGCCCAGCTTTTCCTGTTGGTGAGTGGATGATTGGTTGATGGGGCCACCCCGTGTCCTGTGGCAAGTAATCGACTTGTGAGCTTGGGTGATCCGGCCCTCTGTCCTGGCGTGCAATGCCTTCTGCCTGCCAGTAGCAGCGGGAAAAGGATGTTCTAAGATGGACTTTTTCTTCACATTTTTGATCTGTTGTATTTTTAAACTGTGTAATAACTAGGGTTGAGCGAACCCGAACTGTAAAGTTCGGGTTTCTACCGGACATTTGGATTTTTGGTACCCGGACCCGAACCCAAACAATTTTCTGTAGGTTCGGGTTCGGTGTTCGGCAATGTAATGGCGCGCTGCAGGGCAGCCAATCAACATTCATTTAACTCGTCGTGTGACCTAGAAGCCATCACAGCCATGCCTACTAATGACATGGCTGTGATTGGCCAGTGCAGCATGTGACCAGCCTCTATATAAGCTAGAGGCACACAGCACAGCGCGTCACTCTGCTTTAAATAGTGTAGGGAAAGGCTGGCGCTGCTACTGCTCTGAGGGAGAGAATTAGATAGGAGTCAGACTGTCCTGCTTCAGAAATCAAATTACTCAGCGATCTACATATGTGCAAGTCACTCTGCTTTAGATACTTTAGGGAAAGGTTCCTGCCTCGTTTTGCTTTTAGGGAGAGAAATAGAGAGGAGTCAGTCCTGCTTTAGAAATCAAATTAGACCAGCACTGCATATGTTACTGTGAGATATCTGCTTTAGATACTTTAGGGAAAGGTTCCTGCCTGGTTTTGCCTTTAGGGAGAAAAATAGGAGTCAGTCCTGCTTCAGAAATCAAATTAAACCAGCACTGCATATGTTACTGTGAGATACACCCTTTAGATACTTTTCTTCTATTGTGCTATTCAAAAAACATCCATTTAGGGGGAAAAAAAATTGCTGTGTTTCCTCCAGTGTTTGCAGTGTTTCCTCCATATCTGTACGTGTGAGATAAACACTTTAGATACTGTTCTTCTATTTTGCTTTTAAAAAAAACACTCATTTAGGGCAAAAAAATATATTTTGCAGTGTTTCCTCCAGTGTTTGCAGTGTTTCATCCATATCTGTACGTGTGAGATAAACACTTTAGCTACTGTTCTTCTATTTTGATTTAAAAAAATACCCATTTAGGGCAAAAAATATATATTTTGCAGTGTTTCCTCCAGTGTTTGCAGTGTTTCCTCCATATCTGTAAGTGTGAGATAAACACTTTAGCTACTGTTATATTTTGCTATTCAAAAAACACCCATTTAGGGCAAAAATATATATTTTGCAGTGTTTCCTCCAGTGTTTGCAGTGTTTCCTCCATATCCATATTATTTATTTTTAGGTATTTTATGTTATTTTAAGTTATTTCGCTATCCACATTTGTTTGCAGAGTACTTGCCATGCTCTTACCAACATTTTGCTGCCATTTGCAGCCCTCTAGCCCTTTCCATTACTTTTTTAGAGACATTTTAGTACTCAAAAGTTCGGGTCCCCATTGACTTCAATGGGCTTCGGGTTCGGGGTCAAGTTCGGGTCAAGTTCGGGTCCCGAACCCGGACTTTTTCCGAAGTTTGGCCGAACCCGTCGAACCCGAACATCCAGGTGTCCGCTCAACTCTACTGTTAACACATAAAACTCTATATTTGCATTGCAATGTGTAAATCCAGCCTTCAAAATGAACCAGTGCTTTGCTCATGCAGGGCAAAGCAACAAGTAGCCCTTGGTACCAAAGAAAAATACTGTACCCGGAGTGTCTGTGTATAGTGTAATTAAAGGTATATATATACTATAAATACAGCTATGGCCAAAAGTTTTGAGAATTACACCGATATGAATTTTCACAAAGTCTGCTGCTTCAGTGTTTTTAGATGTTTTTGTGAAATGTTACTATGCTATACTGAAGTATAATTACAAGCATTTCATAAGTGTCAAAGGCTTTTATTGTCAATTACATGAAGTTTATGCAAAGAGTCAATATTTGCAGTGTTGACCTTTCTTTTTCAAGACCTCTGCAATTCTCCCTGGCATGCTGTCAATCAATTTCTAGGCCACATCCTGACTGATGGCAGCCCATTCTTGCATAATTAATGCTTATAGTTTGTTAGAATTTGTGGGGGGGGGGTTGGTTCACCCACCACAAGTTCTCAATGGGATTAAGTTCTGGGGGTTTCCTGGCCATGGACCCACAATGTCAATGTTTTGTTTTCCAAGCCACAAGTTTTCCTTAGTTATTATTAGGGTTGTCCCGATACCGATACTAGTATCGGTATCGGGACCGATTCCGAGTATTTGCGGGAGTACTCGTACTCGCGCAAATACCCCCGATACCGAAATAGAATACTCCCCCCCGCCGCCGTTACGTCGCATCCCGCTGCCGTTACGTTGCATCCGCGCTGCCGCCGACTGTTTAACACGCGCGGGGAGTGTAATGATTGGCGCCGCGCCGCGTATAGACACTCCCCCTTGCTCGGGTGAACTGTCCAATCCCGAGCAAGGGGGAGTGTCTGTACGCAGCGTGGCACGAATCATTACAGCTGCAATGATTGGCACCGCGCCGCGTATAGACACTCCCCCTTGCTCGGGTGAACTGTCCAATCCCGAGCAAGGGGGAGTGTCTGTACGCAGCGTGGCACGAATCATTACAGCTGTAATGATTGGCGCCGTGCCGCGTATAGACACTCCCCCTTGCTCGGGTGAACTGTCCAATCCCGAGCAAGGGGGAGTGTCTGTACGCAGCGCGGCACGAATCATTACAGCTGTAATGATTGGCGCC
The DNA here is from genome assembly GCF_905171775.1 of Rana temporaria. Taxonomy (NCBI): domain Eukaryota; kingdom Metazoa; phylum Chordata; class Amphibia; order Anura; family Ranidae; genus Rana; species Rana temporaria. The sequence continues at coordinate 45,227,056 of NC_053492.1, forward strand.
GCGCCGCGTATAGACACTCCCCCTTGCTCGGGTGAACTGTCCAATCCCGAGCAAGGGGGAGTGTCTGTACGCAGCGCGGCGCCAATCATTACACTCCCCGCGCGTGTTAAACAGTCGGCGGCAGCGCGGATGCAGGTAAGGGATCCCCCCTTATGGGGGGAGACAATGTCTGCATATGGGAGACAATGGCTGGATATATATGGGAAGACAATGGCTGGATATATATGGGAAGACAATGGCTGGATATATAGGGGAAGACAATGGCTGGATATATAGGGGAAGACAATGGCTGGATATATAGGGGAAGACAATGGCTGGATATATAGGGGAAAACAATGGCTGGATATATAGGGGGAGACAATGGCTGGATATATAGGGGGAGACAATGGCTGGATATATAGGGGGAGACAATGGCTGGATATATAGGGGGAGACAATGGCTGGATATATAGGGGGAGACAATGGCTGGATATATAGGGGGAGACAATGGCTGGATATATAGGGGGAGACAATGGCTGGATATGGGGGAAGACAATGGCTGGATATGGGGGGGAGACATTGCTGCATAGGGGGAGACAATGGCTGGATATGGAGTCACATTTAAAAAAAAGTATCGGTATTCGGTATCGGCGACTACTTAAAACCCTAGTTATTATGTTTGCCCTATGGCAGGGCGCTCCATCATGCTGGCAAAGACATTGTTCATCACTAAACTGTTCTTGCATGGTTGGGAGAAGTTGCTCTCGGAAAATGTTTTTGTACCATTCTTTCTTCATGGCGGTGTTCTTAGGCAAAATTGTGAGTGAGCCCCCCACTCCCTTGGCTAAGAAGACACCCCACACATGAATAGTCTCAGAATGCTTTACTGTTGGTATGACACAGGACTGATGGTAGCTCTCACCTTTTCTTCTCCGGACAAAATATTTTCCGGATGCCCCAAACAATTGTAAAGTGGATTTATCAGAGAACGTTTCTTTACCCCAGTCCTCAGCAGTCCAATCCCTGTACCTTTTGCAGAATATCAGTCTATCCCTAATGTTTTTGCTGCCCTTCTGGACACTAGGCCATCCTCTAAAAGTCTTCTCCTTTGTATGTGTAGATGTACTCACACCTGCCTGCTGCCATTCCTGAGCAACCTCTTCACTAGTGGTGCGCCAAACACGGAGATGAATAAACTGTAGGAGACGGTCCTGGTGCATGCTGGACTTTCTTGGGCGCCCTGAAGCCTTCTTCACAAATGCAGTGGAAATGTTTTTTATGGGATTAAGTTAATTTTCATGGTACAGAGGGACTTTGCAATTAATCGCAATTCATCTGACCACTCTTCATAACATTCTGGAGTATATGCAAATTGTCATTATAAAAAAAAAAATTAGGCAGCAGACTTTGTGAAAATTAATATTTGTGTCATTCCAAAACTTTTGGCCACGGCTGTAGAATTTTATCAACAATTTTAAACAGCACATTACATATTGTACATTAGTATCAGTCCCTGTCTGTAAGATGTTTACACTCTAATGCCCTGTACACACAAACGGAAATTCCGACAGCAAAAGTCTGATGTGAGCTTTTCGTTGGAAATTCCGACTGTGTGTATGCTCCCTTCAGACTTTTGCTGTCGGAATTTCCTCCCGCAAAAGATTGAGAGCTGGAAAATCCGATCATCTGTAGCAATTCCAACACGCAAAATCCGCCGCACGCTCGGACGCATTGAACTTAATTTTCTCACCTCGTCGTAGTGTTGTACGTCACCACGTTCTTGACAGACGAAAGTTCAGAGAACTTTTGTGTGACCGTGTGAATGCAAGCCAAGCTTGAGCGGAATTCCGTCGGAAAAACCATCCAAGGTTTTTCCAATGGAAAATCCGATCGTGTGTATGGGGCATAAGTCCCTATCTCATACATGCATATGTACATACAGTACATACATATACCAGCAACCAATTAACCTACCTGTCTTAGGAGCTGTCACATGGGGGTGGGGAAAGATTATTTAGCTCTGTGTACGCTCCAGTTCATGACTCTGAGCTTACATATTGCTTCTTCTCTTCCTTTATACTGGATAGAAGCAGCAGAGGGGGAGCAAGGGTTAGTATCAGCTGTTGGTTGGGCAACCATTAAACTGAACCTGCTTCTTGCCCCGAGTGGGAGAAGCACATGTTTACTGAACGGACAGAGGGCAAAGGCATGCAAGGTTAAGGTATTAGTGGGGCTTAGAATGGCTTCTTAGAAAGGGTCATATTGGGAGTGAATTCTACGAAATTTTGTATTATTTTGAGCAGGTGCCATTCTCTGTAATAATCAGAATTCAGAACCTATTTTCCACCACCGTGCATGTCAAGTCTAGTTGAAGAAGCGCTGAGACATATAGTTTCAACTCGCAGGCTATCTTTGATATCCCTCCTCTGCTTTACCACATAAAAAACACTTGTGGTATACTAAAGATTGATAGAAGCCACAAAGTAAATGAAAAGCGCTGTGTCACATCCTGTCTAATGTCTTCACACCTTTACCAGCTATTTTATGTAGGAAACGAGCAACTAGAAACACTGAAAGTGACAACTTTATCTTTGTTTCTGTGCAAATTGTTCTGTTTTACAGAAACAGTGGGCCAGATTCACAAAGAGATACGACGGTGTATCTCCTGATACACCATCGTATCTCTGACTTAAACTGGTCCTATCTATGCGTCTGATTCATAGAATCAGGTACGCATAGATATGGCTAAGATCCGACAGTGTTACACTGTGTTACACTGTCGGATCTTATTTTCAATTTGAAAATGGCACCGGGGGCGTTCCCGCTGATTTACGTTGAATAATATGTAAATCAGCGAGATACGCGAATTCACGAACGTACGCGGACCCGACGCAGTGTTCTTACGACGTTTCCGTAGCGGCTTTCCCGGCGTATACTTACCCCTGCTTCTATGAGGCGCAGCCAATGTTAAGTATAGCCGTCGTTCCCGCGTTGCTTTTAAATTTTTTTACGTCGTTTGCGTACGCCGATTCAGAAACCCGCGCGTCGCTAGTTACGCTCACGTCGAAACCACTGACGTCCTAGTGACGTCAGTGGGAGCAATGCACGCCGGGAAATTCCGCGGACGGCGCATGCTCATTTAAATCGGCGCGGGATGATTTAAATGATTTAAATAGTACACTCCCCCTAGCCGCGGAATTTGAATTCCGCTGGGGGATATACGATCCGCCGCTGCAAGTTTGGAGGTTAGTGGTTTGTGAATTACCCACTTGCCTCGCAAACTTGCGGGAGCGGATCTTAAATCAGGTAGATCGAGGCGGATCTAAAGAGCCGCTGATCTACGTGAATCTGGCCCATACTGTCTATATATGGAATGACACTATTTTGACTATGTGGGGGGGATTTACCAAACTGAAGTGTGCAAAATCTGGTGCAGCTCTGCACAGAAACCAATCAGCTGCCAGGTTTTATGGTCAAAGCCTATTTGAACAAGCTGAAGTTAGAAGCTGATTGGCTAGCATGCAGAGCTGCACCAGAGTCTGAGTGCTCCAGTTTTAAAAAATATTCCCCTTTATCAGGCGTCACTAAATGGCAGACCGCGGTCTGGACCGGACTGAAGGACAGTCTTATCCGGACACTGGCTCTGCCACCCAGCATCCTCGGTTCATTTCCCAGCTGATAACCTTCTTCTGGACAGAGGGCGGGACCCCCCAAGCTCACAAGATGGTTACTTGCCGCCATGACACAGAGCAGCTCCATCAACCAAATACCCGCCCCAACAGGAAAAGATGGGAAGTCCCGCCCCTGTTCAAACATGCCACACACACATGCCCACCAGCTGCAGTGCAAGGTAGGACTGGAAACGTTTAAGAGAGGCTAAGATTGAAAGGAGGAAATAAGATGTAAGGGAGTGGGCTTTCATGTAAAGGGGACTGCAGGATGTTAAGAAGTAGTGGATGTGAAAGGAACTGGGAAACAAGAAAGGGAAGCATTTGAAGGGGACAGGTATACAAGAAAGGGGGGGGGGGCTGTAAAGGAACTGATATACAAGAAGGAGGGGGCTGTGAAGAGGACTGGGATACAAGGAAATGGGGGCTGCAAAGGGGACTGGGGGTATAAAGAAAGAGGGGCTGTGAAGGGGACTGGAATTCAAGGTTAGGGGGGCTGTGAAGGGGACTGGTATACAAGAGGGGGCTTTGAAGGGAACTGTAATGCAAGGAAGGGGGTGGGGGGGGCTGTGAAGGAGACTGGGATACAAGAAAGGGGGATGTGAATAGGGACTTGGATACAAAAAAAGGAAGTCAGGGCCGTGAAAGGTACTGGCATACAAGAAAGAGAGGGCTGTGAAAGGGACTGGGATGCAAGACAAGGGATGGCTGTGAATGGGAACTAGGATGCAAGGAGGGTGGATGTGAAGGGGACAGGAATACAAGAAAGGGGGGGGCTGTGATGTAAGGTGAGGGCAGTTATGTAAAGAGAACTGAGATGTAAAGAGGGGGGGGGGTGTGATGTGAAAGGGTGACAGAGGACACTGATGTAAAGGGGGGAGGTCTGTGATGTAAGGAGGGGGCTGTGATGTGAAGGGGGACTGGGAACTCTAAAGGAAAGGAGACACTGGCGGTTATTTACAAATCCACTTTTGAACTACAAGTGCACTTGAAATTGCACTGAACGTACACTTGGAAGTGCAGTCACTGTAGATCCGAGGGGGACATGCATTTTAGCTTGCACATGATTGGATAATAAAATCAGAAGAGCTTCCCCTTATTTCAGATCTACCCCTCAGATTTACAGCGACTGCACTTCCAAGTGCACTTTCAGTGCAATTGTAAGTGCACTTTGCACTTGTAGTTTTCACTTGTAGAGCAAAGTGGATTTACCTTTCGTAAAGAATCCCCACTGTGATGTAAACGGGGGCTATATTAAGAGAGTGTGACAGACTTACTTGGGGCATAGGCTTTTGGAGGGGACTGCAGGCTAGCCTCTTGCCTTCTGACTATGGACCCTGGCTTTTAAGGGAGAATTGCTCTTTGGGAGGTGTGTGCCTGGGGCACTCGGAGTAATGTTACTTTGGATTCAAGTCCATGTCTCCCCAAAACACACATACTGGGAATCTAGGCCCGGGATCCAAGGTTAGGGCCTAGATGCCCCATTACCAACAATGACTACTTCACACTGTGAGACTCATAGCAGATGTTAATATCATCAGCTTAAGCCCCCTGTCTGGGGTCTTCTGCTATAATGAGTTTATTGTAAATAGGTCGCTCCCATAGTGTAACTCCTAAGTGTCTTTTGCCCATTGTTAATTGTGCTAATTAAGTCACCTATTGTTTCTGTCTGTCTGATTATCTCTTGCAGAGGTAATTGATATTCCACTGTACCTTGTTATCCAATCATTGTGGGATGTTTATGTCATGCCTTTGGATTTTACCTCACATCTTGTCTGTGTACGGGGATTGGGGTAACAATGGCTGGTATTAGCTCTTTGTCTGCTCAGAACGGTTTGGAGGGCAGGAGGCACTCTTTGGCAGACATTCAGCTGCTTGCCAGGGAACTGTTATTTGTTGTAAAAATCTGGTGGGAGAGGCTCATCGCTGTGTACGCAGGTTATAATTAGGGATGAGCTCCGGCGTGTTCGCACACTCCACATGCAGAGGCCGCCAGGAAGTCGGCACAGCGCTGCATTAATCACAGGCAGTGAGATATTTCCCGATCTCTGCAGCCACGCATCCGGACAATGTCTCACTGCCTGTGATTAGCGCAGCACCGTGTCGCATCCTGGCGGGCTCTGCACGTGAAGTGTGCCAACACCCCCGGAGCTCATCCCTAGTCATCATACATCTTGATTGACGATGGATCTACATTGCTGGGCAATTGATTGATGTTGGATTTTGTACAGTGTGTGTTATTTTTTCCCTCTTTTTTTTTAATGAGTAAAAAAGGGCTCTATCTACACTTTAATCACTTACCTTGGGGGAAGTCAAATATCTGGGGGCCTTTTTTCTTTCCAGATTCCAAAAAGTCCCCCCCCCCCCCGCAGACCCCCACACTCAATAGACCAGGGGTATGGGATTGCGGTTTTAATCCCTAGCAACATAGGGACAAAGTACCTTGCCAGAGGTGTCCCCACTGGCAAGGTACTCTCCCAATGTTGGGGGCATGTGACCTGGTATGGTTCAGGAGAGGGGGCGCATGCTCACTGTCCCTCCCTTTTTCTGGCCAGCTAGGCTGCATGCCTGGATAAGGGTCTGGTGTGGATTTTTCAGGGACCCTCCACAGTTTTTTCAGTTTTTTTGTATGAGGTCCCCTTTAATAATTCATCTTAGACCCAAATTGTCAATTAGCATCTGGTATGTTTTTTTTTTTGGGGGGGGGGGTGCCCTAAGATGTTGTTTATTTTCTGTGTTAGAAATACAAGACTTATCTAGGATAAGGTTCTGGTATCGATTGTGTTCATACAGATCCTTATCCTCCAGATCCTTATCTGGGCATGCAACCTGGATAACAAGGCAAGGAGAGGGCTAGGACCGTCCACCCCTCTCCTCCTGAACTATACTGGGCCAAATTCTCTGCAAAGAAAATGTATGTAAAAAAGCTCCGTTATACAGTGTATGTGTTCCTTCTGTACATTTAGCTGTTTGACTGGAGTTCAGCTTTAGGTGGAAAAAAATAGTAGTGTATAAAATGGGTTATTTAATTTGCATTCCATAGTGACGCAGTTGGCTTGCTAGGTTGCGGGTTATACAACACAAAATAAGATGTACACGTAGGGGGAGGAACTTACCAGAACAGGTTTGCCTAGAAAGCTTTTACCGAAAGCACAGTAAGTGGGTCAAATGGCTTTCCACTTCTCAGTCAGTTGCTCACATCATGCAACATTTATTGTGACAAAGTGAAACCATACTGGTAAAGCCACATGGAGTGAATGCAATCACACAATGCCTGGTCTGTGGCTTCAGGTGGAAGTCATTGATTAAAGGGCTTTATGGAGGTGGAAGGGGGAACTCCGGGATGTTGATGTCATGGGTATCTTCAACCTGCACAGTTGACAGCGTTAAAAAAAAAATATATATATATATATATATATATATCCAAAGGCCCCAACCCTGCAAATTTGAACTTTTCACACAAAATGCCAACCCAAACGCCCTATAGAGAAGCATTTACGCACTTATGACATGCTTATGTGGTCTGCCTTGAGATTCATATAGGAAATTATCTGAGCCTGTATACTTTTCTTTATGTTTTTTTTTTTTTTTTAATTATTCTAAATTATTTAAAGTTTATGTAGACCACAAATATATATTTTTTTACTATGCATGGGATCATGCTTCAATAAATACAGTTTTGCATGCCAAATAAAGGGACATGTAAAATGGTAAACCTTCCATTTTTTAAGTCCTCAAGAAAACAGGTAGGCAGTCAGTAGATCAGTATTGAGGTACTGACTACCTACCTACCTAATTTCTTGAGGTGTTAACATACCAGGACAGTACAAATATCCCCCAAATTACCCTTTTTTGGAAAGTAGACAGCACAGGGTATTTAGTATGAGACATAGTGGGCCAGATTCAGATAGAGATACCACGGCGTATCTCCTGATATGCCATCGTATCTCTAAGATCCGACGGTCGGATCAATGCGACTGATTCATAGAATCAGTTACGCATAGATCTCCCTAAGATCCTCCAGGTGTAAGTAACTTACACCCATGGGCGTCCGCTGAAATTTTTTTTTTCGGGGGGGGGGGGGGCGCGCTTCGGCAGCGGCGATACACAGTCGCATTTTACCCTTTCTTCAACCGCTAGCGGGGTTAAAAGTGCCCCCCCACGTTAAAATGTAAAAACACCCCACTGTGCCCCCTGCATCTTTCAATATCTCTTTGTCACTACTGTGTACCCCTCTCCACAACTGCACCTCTGGGCCCCTTTACATTACACAGCACCTCACAGCTCTGGACCCCTTTACATTACACAGCACCCCACAGCTCTGGACTCCTTTACATTGCACAGCACCCTGCATCACTGGCACCTATTACATTACACAGCACCCTGCATCACTGGCCCCCTTTACATTACACAGCACCCTGCACCACTGGACCCCTTTACATTACACAGCACCCTGCATCACTGGACCCCTTTACATTACACAGCACCCTGTATCACTGGACCCAATTACATTACACAGCACCCTGCATCACTGGACCCAATTACATTACACAGCACCCCTTTCCCTTGACTGAAACACTACACTATATTGACAGTATATTTATTTCAGGTCTAAAAGAGGAACCTTTTGGAATGAGGGACAAATGGATTTGATTCCAGAAGAGGGACAGGCACTCTAAATAAGGGACAACTAGAAACTATGCCGTAGGCTACAACTCTGTGTTGTGTTTGCTCTGCGTTTCCAGACTTGCTAAAAACTCATCAGAAAATAGTCTAGTGTTACCTGTGGCAACAGATGTTGGCACAAACAAAGCACAGCCCTGGTAAACGATATAAAACGGCGCTCCCCTCCCTCTGTCCTCTGGCGCTCGTATCGTATGTCACGGAGCTGGGTCTGTGTGCAAGGTCCCGCCCCCCTAGTTCGGCTCGTGTGATAGGCGGAATACTAGAAGACTATCAGACGAGCCGAACTAGGGGGGCGGGACCTTGCACACAGACCCAGCTCCATAACATACCATACGAGCGCCAAGGGACAGAAGGAGGGGAGCGCTGCAGTCTAAAGCGGCCCTAGGGCCAGTTCGGCCCTGCTCCTGGCTCTTCCTGGTGATTCCAGGGGGGGCAAACGACCCCCCTTGCCCTATGGAGCGGACGCCCATGCTTACACCGTTGGATCTTAGGCTGCAATCTCCCGCTGGCCGCTAGGTGGCGTTTCGTGTTTTACTCGCGACGAATATGCAAATGAGGAGATTCGCCGATTCAAAAACGAACGCCCGCCCGTCGCTTTTTTACGTCGTTTGCGTTCGGCTTTTTCCGGCTGATAGTTACCCCTGCTATATGCAGCGTATCCTATGTTAAGTATGGCCGTCGTTCCCCCGCCGAGTTTTGAATTTTTACATCGTTTGCGTAAGTCATTCGCGAATACGGATGGACGTAATTTACGTTCACGCCGAAACCAATGACGTCCTAGTGACGTCATTTGGAGCAATGCACGCTGGGAAATTTAGCCGGCGGCGCATGCGCAGTTAAATCGGCGCGGGGACGTGCCTGATTTAAATACTACACTCCCCCTAGCCGCGGAATTTGAATTCCGCCGGGGGATTTACGATCCGCCGGCGCAACTTTCGAGGCAAGTGCTTTATGAATACAGTAAAGTTGTCATTTTTTTTTGTCACAATTTGTTGGAAAATTAAGAAATGAATTAACCAATAAAATTTGTTTTTATTTTGTCATCAGAGCAGTGTCATTATATGACTGGTGTGGCAGACATCAGGGACACTATTTTAATTTTTTTTACCTTTTTCACCTTTTTTTACTTTTTTTTTACAAGTGGTGATCAGAATATTTTTATTTTTTCACTATGATTGCTTATTACAGTAAGGTGACCAGATTTTTAAAATTAAATCCGGGGACATTTTTTTTTTATTAGTAATGGCGACAATCAGCGACTCTCTGCCAGTCCCTGTCGCCACCCGCCTTACAGCCTGTCAAGTCTAATAGCTGGATTCAGGTAGGGCAGCGTAATTTTGACCCGGCGTAGCGTATCGTATTTATGCTACGCCGCCGTAAGTCAGAGGGGCAAGTGCTGTATTCACAAAGCACTTGCCTCCTAAGTTACGGCGGCGTAGCGTAAATGGGCCGGCCTAAGCGCGCCTAATTCAAAGAAGAACAGGGGGGCGTGTTTTATGTAAATGATTCGTGACCTGACGTGATTGACGTTTTTAACAAACGGCGCATGTGCCGTCCGTGGACATATCCCAGTGTGCATTGCTCCAAAGTACACCGCAAGGACGTATTGGTTTCGACGTGAACGTAAATTACGTCCAGCCCCATTCACGGACGACTTACGCAAACGACGTAAAATTTTCAAAATTCGACGCGGGAACGACATCCATACTTAACATTGGCTAGGCCAACTATTTGTTCGACTAACTTTACGCCTGAAAACGCCTTACGTAAACGGCGTATCTTTACTGCGACGGGCAAGCATACGTTTGTGAATCGGCGTATCTTGCTGATTTACGCATTCAAGGCGTAATTCAGCGTTCACGTCCCTAGCGGCCGGCGGAACTAGACAGCTAAGATACGACGGCGCAGGCCGTCGTATCTTAGCTACATTTAAGTGTAACTCAATTTGAGAATACACTTAAATGTACGACGGCTTAGATTCCGAGTTACGACGGCGTATCTACTGATACGCTGGCTTAACTCTTTGTGAATCTAGCTATTACTCTCCGGGCCCGGCTACTACTGGGTGGGGAGCGGAGGAAGATCACTCCACCAGGGAAGGAAAGGAGATAAGCAGGCAGGCGGCTGGCCAGGCTTGAGCCAAGGCAGAAGAACATGCGAGCGGAGCTGGACGGGCATGCTCCTGAAACTGAAGAAATATTCCCTCCACTCGGACCAGCACATGATCATCAGAAAGGGGCAGAGATAAAGGAAAAACATACACGCCCCTAAGCTAGTAGGAGCGGCAGAGCAGGGGTGTGTAATTCAGATTTTTTTTTTTATTAATTCTGACTGTCTTTGAAATTGCCCCAGCCCCTGTTCCAATCTAATCCGGGGTCAAAACCGGGGACAGACTTGGTTCGGGGACAGTGTCTTCAATCCGGGGACTGTCCCTGGAAACTGGGGATGTCTGGTCACCCTATATTACAGTCATAGGCGTGCGCACAGGGTGTGCCAGGTGTGCCCAGGCACACCCTAATCACCCTGTGCTGCACAGATTGCCCCTGCTGCTTGGCTGCAGAGAAAGGGACTCAGGAAACTCTGTCCTCTGCCCCTTTCTCTGTCTCAAAAGTGAGATATCAGGGGTTGGTTTAGGCCCCTGATATCTCACCAAAGTCCCCCAATGGTGCTCCTAAAAAATTGTAAAAGAAAATAATAAAAAATTATTGTAAAAAATAATAAAAATTAAAAAAACTGTAAAAAGTAATAATAAAATAAAAATAAACTACTGACAACAGTCCTTGCCCACTGACACCATCAAGTGTTCTACTGACACTGTCCATTGCCACATATATATATATATATATATATATATATATATATATATATATATATATATATATATATATATATATATATATATATTTATATATACACGCATGTGTGTTTGAGCTTTGGGGTGCACACCCTAATGTAATAGGCTGCGCACACCTATGATTACAGTGACGATATGATCACTGTTATTATCAATCATTTTTATGAATGTCATACATTCATGTTCCATTTTGTACTATTGTGAGAGCTGAACTTCAACTGTTGAATTCAAGTCAATACAAGATAAATTCTGATTGGTTGCTATAGGCTACTTTTCCTAAACATGAACTTTTTCAAATTGAACTGTTCTGTATATAAGCCATTTTTGGGTAAAGTAGGTAAGGGTAGCGTTCCCTGTTAGGAGTTTTTTGGTCCCTGTGTTCCGCGCTGAGGAGATCTACCCTGTCTTTTTGTCTATGCTATATATTGGTTATATGCAAGTCTTGCCAGTAGAGATATAAATAAATAAGATGGACCCCACAGCAAACCAATATAGGCCTTTTAGACTACCATCTTAAAAATAGATTTATAAAGCAACTAAAGGTTTCACACATCAGGCTATATTAAGAGGATATAATGTGGCAGATGACCTGTCATGGCTCTATACATGTATATAGAAATATAAAGAGGACCTGTCATGGCTCTATACATGTATGTAGGAGTATAAAGAGGACCTGTCATGGCTCTATACATGTATGTAGGAGTATAAAGAGGACCTGTCATGGCTCTATACATGTATGTAGGAGTATAAAGAGGACCTGTCATGGCTCTGTACATGTATATAGGAGTATACAAAGGACCTGTGCGTGGCCAGCGGCCGCAGTGTCAGCTGGCCACCCACGATCGCTCCACAGTGTAAACAGACAGATCCCCATTCTGACAGGGGGAGACAGATCTGCTGTTCCTAGTGATTATTACCAGAGATCTCTCTGCTCCTCCAGTCATTCCCACCCCCCCAGTTAGAAACACCTCCCAGGGAACACATTTAACCCCTTCCCTGACAGTGACATTTACACAGTAATCATTGCATTTTTATAGCACAGATCGCTGTATAGATGTCAATGGTCCCAACATTTTGTCAAGAGTGTCCGATCTGTCCACCGCAATGTCGCAGTCTCGCTTAAAATCGCAGATCACGGGGGCGTGTCCGGAAGTGCGCCGGGGAAGACGTGCTTTTACAGAGCTCCGGGAGGCCTGGAACGATCTGCCTCCATCCCCCACGAAATTGGCCTCAGTTAACCACCAGGGTTGCGGTACCTGTTTCAGGGCATCCCCCGCTCTGACCCCAGCCGAAATTGCAGAAATCGGCCGTCCCTCTCCCTCCCAGGGACGCAGCCAGCTCCACTCAGCCGAGGCCCGTCGCCATCTTGGGGCCTACGGAGCCTCGAGTGTCCTCCTCCAGTGGCACCTCCAATTACCTGCAGGGCGGGCGGTCATCCCTCCAGCGTCCTCCTCCAGTGGCACCCTCGGGGGGACGGTCCGGGTGTACGGTGAGCGGGAACGGGTAGAAGACTCCAGCCGTCCGGCTCCCGTTTTAGGAAAGGCCGCGGCTTCGGCCTGGTCCCGGAAGACTGCGATCCGGGATCTCTAGGTAACTGATCCCTCCCGACTGGATGCCTGGCTCCCCCCTCACAAGCCACAGAGGGCCCTTGGGGCAATAAACATTACCACAGCCCCCGTGGAGGTGCATTTTCATCAGGCCTGTGTACGGCCACAACATCCAGCAAGTGAGTGGCCGCCATCTTACCTCACCCAGCAGGTCGTCCACAGCCCTTGTTCATCTCCCCTATCTGACCTTCACCTCCCAAGCCACCAGAGTCCCCTAGCTCCTCTACACCCTCCCCCAACCTTCAATCTAACAGTAGCTAGCAGGACGTGGCTTGACATATGGAGCAGTGAGATGTACTGTATCCTGGCCCCCTAAACCCTCAGCTCCACGGACCACATAAATACTAGAAACCGACCCAAATCCGACACATGGGGAAAGACAAGCTACGGGCACAGAAGGGAACCGGCGGGGACCGGCAGGGAGGAGACTTAGAGGACTATTTCGCCCGATCCCGGGCCGCATCACAGCGTCGCTCTGAAGCTAAGATGGCGCTGGCTCCTCCGTCCCCATCCCGCTCTGAGTCGTCCCTACACTCACAGGCGAGCACGCACAGCCATCTCCCTCTTCCGGGGGAATCCGACTATGTGCTCACCAGAAGTCGCTCTAATGTCTCCCTGGGTTCGGGAGATGGATGGGATTTGGAGACACAGATCCGTTCCCTGCACAGCTATATCAGATCTCTGCCCACCAAGGCTGACTTTGAACAATGTGTCCACAGAATTGAAAAGGCCCATAAGAAAGAGATCGCTGAATTTAAGAAGGATGTGGGCGCTCGCTTTGAGGACCTGGATACCACCACAGATAGTCTCAGCAATGCGGTACAGTCCCATGACAAAATTCTGAACTCCCATACTGTCATACTGCAGCAGCTGGTGTACCAACAGGACGATATTGAAAACCGTAATCGTCGCAACAACATTCGCATTCGCGGAATCCCTGAATCAGTGGACGTCAAAACCCTGCCTGCAGCTGTGACTGCCATTTTCAACCAACTGCTGCAGCACCCTAAAGACGACCCAATTGAGCTAGACCGGGTCCACAGAACCTCCGGTCCGCGGAGCCAGGACCCCTCCTTCGTTCGTGACACACTATGCCGAGTTCATTTTTATAAGATCAAAGAGGCCATCATGAGAGCTGCTAGCTCGCAAGAAACTATACTATTCAATGGTACACCTGTGATGCTCCTCCCAGACCTATCACGCCAGACGCTGATGATGAGAAAAGCATTGAAGCCGCTTACCCAACTTTTGCAATCCAAACAGATGAAATACCAATGGAGATTCCCGTTCCACCTGCGAGTGCACCATGAGGGCAAGACTGCCATCTTTTGCACACTTGGAGACCTGCCAACTTTCCTCGGCACTCTAGGACTTCCACAGGTGTCTATCCCAGATTGGCCATTCACGCCTACTACTCCAGGCTTGCCCTTTGCCCCACCATGGCAGACGCAGGGCCGCAAACGCAATTCCAAACCTGTGCCCCATCGGGACTCTGAGGACTGAATGTGCCCTGGTTGGATCAGTCGCCTTATTGGTCTTGCCTTTACAGGGGTACTCCCCTAGCTCGTCACGGGGTGGGAGCCCCTACAAGTTACTTTATATTTTGTTTTTTGTTTTTGTTTTTAGGCTTCCCCCCCCCTACCTTGAGAGCTAGGCCTGGTGTTCCCCCCAGATGCTGTCCCCTTTTATAGGGTTTATCCCTCCTGAGCCCTGGACTGTTCTAATACTGTTATTCCTGTTAACCCATTGGTTTTCTTTCTAGGTTGCTCAGGTTCCAAGCCGAGAATTGCCCGCAGACTGTACGCGAGTATTTTCACTCCTATAGCCCCAGGCGGCTTGGCCATACTCTGCAGCTTAACCACCGCTGTGTTTCTCTCATTGTATCTACACCTGATTGTAATATGTGTCTACTAGATTGTTTTTGTTCCCTGCCACATGTTTTTGACTAACTCTTTTTCCTTTACGCCAATGTTGTTTTTTTTTCTTCTTAAGGTCATGTATGTTATGGGTTGGCCTTGTTCCAAGATTGTTTTTCCGTGGAGCTGGGGTCGGGGGGTCTGCCTTACCCGGCGGGTTCCCACCGTAACCCCCCCCCTTAGAGGGGTTTTTTTTTTTTCCTTACAGTGTCACTATGGACGCTGTATGGTCTATGGCTGTATGCCATGCTGTAAGTTTTTTTTTTATTTTTTTTTCTCTATTTGTAGTCTTTTGGAGCCACCTAGTGGCCTTTTTTGTTATTGCTACAAAAAAATTTTTATTTGCTTGGTTGTGCTGGTCTCCCTCCCCACCACTTCTCCCTGATTACTTTTTACCATCTCTGTTTGCTGACATGGGTGGTGCGGACGGAGTCCACGATCAATCCACGCCTTTATATGTTTTATGTGTTTTTTTGTTCTTTGTCACACCCCGTCATTCTACCTCCTGCCTTCTTCTATCCTCCCTTTCCTTTGCTCTTCTTCTCCTCTTCTCTTTTCCTCTTTTTCTGGGCCCTGATTGGTACTGTCTCCATCCCCGAGAGTCGCTGACAGATGATACTAGTATTGCATGTGCTTCTTCCACTTCCCCCTACCCTCCCCCTCTACAGCTGTCATGGCTTCTGTTTGCCCGATAACCTTGGCCTCTTTCAACTGTAGGGGGTTCAACACCCCTGAGAAGCGGAATCAGATCCTTTACCACTTTCATAAAAAACGTTCTGATATATTGTTACTCCAGGAAACACATTTCCGTACTGATTCCATTCCAACCCTGCGCAACAGGTACTATTCACAATGGTTTCATAGTGCAAACCCCCAGGCCAAATCTAAAGGTGTATCCATAGCTTTCCATAAATCTTTTAAACCTGAGATTCTAGACACCCTTGTGGATGCTAATGGGCGCTTCATATTTCTCAAATTGAAACTTAACGGCTTTCTCTTTACAGTGGCCAACATATACGTACCTAACGTGGGTCAGGCTCGGTTCCTCTCATCGGTTCTCACCAGACTGTCCTCCTTTGGGGGTCCCTGCTACATCATTGGCGGAGATCTCAATGTCGTCATGTCCCCGTCTGCAGACACGTCCTCGGGTAAGTCCTCTGTCCCACACTCTACACTGACACGCATCAAAGCTCTCCTACACTCTTCACACCTGGTTGATGTTTGGCGTATCCAGCATCCCACAGACAGGGATTACAGCCATTATTCAGCGGCACACAATTCTTATAGCAGACTAGATCACTTTCTAATCTCCCAGTCGTTATTGGATACCCCCGTCCAGACATCCCTGGGTCAATTGCTCTGGTCAGATCATGCCCCAGTTTACTTGACCTTTGCACGCCCTCCAACGTTACGTAGAGGCACACATTGGAGGCTTAATGACAACTTATTACGAGACTCTGTCTGTGTGGCAGACGTTTCTGCCACCATTCGACACTTTATTTCAGATCACTCCTCGGACACCACTTCCCCTCTCACTCAATGGGAGGCCCTGAAGTGCGTGGTTAGGGGCGTACTTATTCAACATGGCTCTCGCCTCAAAAAGATTCGTACGGATGATATTCGCCGTCTCCTTTCCACCATAGCGGAACTCGAGCCTATACACAAGCGCAACCTGGACCCTGACATTTTTGTTCGATTGTCGAATGCGCGTAGAGATCTCCTTCAACTTCTCGACTCACATTCCCTCATAGCCCGAGATAGGGCTCGCAATTTTCATTACTCGCTCGCCAATAAATGCGGTAAGCACCTTGCGCGGGTCTTGCACCCTAGACCCCCGCGATGCTCAATTCCCTTTATTTCACACCCTGATCATACTAGATCATTCAACACGAACGGTATATCCTCCGCTTTCCGGGAATACTACTCCCGTCTCTATAATTTACGCCCCAGTGGCTCGACCACACGTACTGCACCTTCGGGTGACGATATGCGCGAGTATATTACTGAAACGGCATTACCCCCCATTGACGCATCAGCTGTGGTTGACCTGGATAACCCCTTGCACACGTCCGAATTTCTATGTGCCATTAAAGGACTGAAGGTGGGCAAGTGTCCCGGCCCAGATGGGTACACCCCCCGTTTCTATAAAACCTTTGCCCCACTATTATCCCCCTTGATGGCTAAGGCATTTAATACCATGGAGGACTCTCTTGCACCGCCCAAGGCGTTATTATCTGCTAACATTTCCGTTTTACCCAAACCGGGGAAAGACCCCTCTCAATGCAGCAGTTATCGGCCCATATCCCTGCTCAACATTGACCTAAAGTTGTTTGCTAAGGTTTTGGCCAATCGTTTGTCCCCTCTACTCCCGGGTGTGATCCACAACGATCAGGTGGGATTCGTCCCAGGCCGCGAAGCTAGGGACAATACCACCAAGACGATTCACTTAATCTCCTTTATCCAACGTAAGGGGCTGAAGGCTTGCCTCCTCTCCTTCGACGCCGAAAAAGCGTTCGACCGGGTTAATTGGGGATTTCTTCGACTCTCGTTGGAACAGTTAGGTCTGGGAACGCCCTTTATCTCCAAGGTGATGTCCCTTTACTCCCATCCTTCGGCCTCAGTCTTAGTTAATGGCTCTGCTTCCGCGCCATTTGATATCTCCAACGGCACTCGACAGGGCTGCCCTTTGTCCCCCCTCTTGTTCGTCATTGTCATAGAACATTTAGCCTGTGCCATCAGACAGAACCTCTCCATACGCGGTATTCAAACTCCCTCCTCCCACTACAAGTTATCCCTTTATGCCGACGACCTCCTGGTATACATGCAAGATCCACATATTTCCTTGCCATCCCTTTTTGCGGAATTCCGTCGCTTTAGCTCGTTTAGTAACTTTAAACTTAACATGTCCAAGACGGAGGCTCTTAACGTCTCCCTCACCTCCACTACAATGGCCACACTTAAAGCAAATTTCTCCTTTCAGTGGCAGACTAGGGGAATTTCGTACCTCGGGGTCATTATCCCCTGTAATCTTTCCAATCTTTTTTCTCTAAATTATGTCCCCTTGCTCTCCCGCATACGGAAAGATTTGGAGGAATGGGGAGGGTCCTCTTTGCCGTGGTTTGGACGAATCAACACCCTAAAGATGGACACTCTACCCAAACTCCTATACCTTCTCCAGACGGTCCCCATTACAGTTCCTAAGCCCTTCTTTAACTCTTTGCGCTCTCTCGCCATTAGATTCCTATGGAGCCGAGGGATGCCAAGGGTGAAATACAATTTACTCACTCGCCCGAAATTGCAGGGTGGTGCTGGCATTCCTGACTTTGAGACATATTACAAGGCCACTCACATAGCACGTGTCCTGGAATGGTTCCCGCGGCCCTTTTTAAAGGCCTCTGTCACCATAGAGCAGGATCTGGCCCACGTGGATCTTCGAGCTCTCTTATGGGGTTATAGGACTGATTTAGCGCGTATGCCTCCTCCCTCCCCGCTTACGCTAGCCTCACTCAGGTTGTGGTATAACAGGGGGTTATGTTCCCTCCTATCATCTGACCCTTCCCCATTGTCCTCTTTATTTGACAATCCCTCTTTCCCTCAGGGTATCGGGGCATCAACGTTAGGTCCCTTTAAAAGATCTGAATGGCCACATGCAAGCTCTTTCGTGCATCCTACTCAGGGGTCACCGGTGACACCGACAGGATCGCACGATTGGCTCACCACACTTCATTTATCCACATTCACAAAGCACCTACATTCCTCCTCTCAAATTAACCGCCCCAATACAGAGTTTGAACGGTTGTGTTCCCTCTCGGAGACCCCTAGACATCTTCTCTCGGCCGTATACGGCCTATTACAAACACTCACGCATACCGAGCTACCCTCTTACACCAGGACGTGGTCTGCAGACTTGGGTGAGGACATCCCACGACCGGATTGGCAGACTTCTTTTTATTTCACTCACAAGTCCACAATTTCCTGCTACTCACAGGAAAAGAACTACAAGATCCTGTCAAGATGGTATAGGGTCCCCTCCGCGTTACACAAAATTTTTCCGTCCACCCCGGCGACCTGCTGGCGATGTTCTGCTGCTGAGGGGACCTACCTTCATGTCTGGTGGGAATGTGAGAGGATCCGCCCCTTCTGGACTCAGGTATTTGAGTGTTACAACAAAATGTACGATGAATTACTGGTCCCCTCCTCTAAGATTGCCCTTCTCTCTATACTACCAGGCTCAGTTCCGTCACAGAAGCGAAATCTCCTCCGTTTTTTTATGTCCTCAGCGAGACAGCTCGTACCTTCCTATTGGAAGTCAACCACAATCCCGCCCCTGTCACATTGGGTCTCAATTATGAACGACACTATGAGAATGGAGGAGATGTTGGCTCTTGATAACGACACCTTTGATAATTATAAACTACTATGGCTCACCTGGCTCCGCTTCTCATCCTCTGACAAGCTGATGAACATGTTGTCATCCCAGACATGATCGCTACCTTATATTTCAGTGCCCTGGGTCAGGTTGGGTCTCTCTTTCCCCGCTCTTCCTATATTATCTCCTCTGATTGTACTGTCAGCGACCTGAACGCTTTACTCTGCTCACTCCCTAGCCTTTCCCTTTTTTTTCCTCTTCCTTTCTTCTTCTTCCTTCCTCCCTCTCCCTCCTCTTCTCTCGTCTCTCTACCCCTTTCGTTTCCTACACTCTAATACCCTAGATCCTTGATTCCCCAATTTTATTTCGTTTTTTGTCCTGTTTGTCCTTTTTTCCTTTCTTTTTTTTTTTTTTTTTTTTTTTTTTTTTTTTTTTTTTTTTTTTTTCTTTTTTTGTTTGTTTGTTTGTTTGTTTGTTGTTCTCCTACTAGAAATCCTGGTTGCAATTATACCTATTCCGATGGGGCCCATGTGGTTGCATCTAGTTATAGTCTTATATTGAAGTCATTATTGTGTTTATTATGTTACACGTTGATAGGAGTCCTGCTGTGGGCGATAGCCATTGGGCTGACTCTTTACCCCTGCACATTTATGACTATTCTTTGATTGTAACACTTCATGTTATTTGTTTTATTTGTTAAAATACCAATAAATATATTTTCAACTCTAAAATCGCAGATCACTGCCATTACTAGTAAAAAAAAATTATAATAAAAATACTTGAAGTGCAACCAAAACGACCTACCATTGTAGTGCTCCAAAAAAGACTCCCACACCTTCAAATCCTCCCTGTGCTCCCGGCCCAGCCACACAAAATGGTGCGGGGCCTTGATGCCTGCCGTGGCCGCCGCCAGGCGTCTGCAAAAAACTCTCCCCATAGGCATGATGCGACAGGCAAAGTTGAGCTTCCCTAACAAGGACTGCAACTCCCGCAACTTAACCTTTGAACACTGAACCGTCAATGCCACCGCCTCATGCAGGTCAGCCAGCTTGTTCGCCGGGAGCCGACACTCCATCCTTTCGGTATCAATTTTGATACCCAAAAATTTCAACTCAGTAACCGGCCCTTTCGTTTTGTCTTGAGCAAGCAGAACCCCAAAAACCTTAAAAACATGCTGTAAGGTGGACAACAGAATCAGACACGACCGATCGTCCGGCGGACCAATCACCAAGAAATCGTCCAAATGATGCAAAACTGAAGCCAAACCCGACAAATCCTTGACCACCCATTCCAGAAAAGAACTGAATAACTCAAAATATGAACAGGAAATCGCGCAACCCATGGGCAAACATCTATCCACAAAAAACTCCCTATCCCAACAACACCCCAACAGATGCACTCTATCCGGGTGCACCGGCAGCAGCCGAAACGCCGACTCAATGTCGTTTTTTTCCAACAGCGCACCCTTCCCAAAACGCCTAACCCAACGCACAGCTTCTTCGAAAGATGCATACGACACCGGGATCGATGGCATCATTCGCCGACCCCCCTTTCGGGTGAGAGAGGTGGTGAATGAGCCGAAACTGATTTGGCTCTTGCTTATGCGCCACCCCAACGGTGACACCACCAATTTTGCCAGCGGTGGTACCCCCGGCCCACCCCCTAGCGGAGCACCCGGAAATGCCAGAAGAGGCAAAGGGGAGGGGGAGGAGGAGGGGGAGAGGGGAGGGGGAGAGGGGGAGAGGGGAGAGGGGTGGTGGGCAGGGGGAGAGGGGAGGGAGAGAGGAGAGGGTGAGAGAGACAACATGGAAACAGGAGAAACAACAGTAGAGGCAACAACAGAAGACTTCCACCACCACTTTCGGATCGTCCGAGTCCGTATCCAAGAGTTCACCCTCCGACCGTTGGTCCCCCTGAACGGCAGGGGATGCCGCACGCACCATCAAGGCCGGGTGCCCGCTGCCTGCTTGAGACCCAGAAGCCCCTGGATCAGGCCACATGACTCCAGCAGTTCTCCCCCGCAGGGCGCCCTGTGTACCAGCAGCAGCCGCTCCAATACCTGCGCCATCCGACCTCCCAGGACCTCCGCTTCCTCCCACGCCAGCCAAGGCCGCCCTGGCTAAAGAGCCCCCGGCCGCTCCTGCAGCTCTCCCGCGCCGGATGGCTCCACGCTGGGCGGATGAGCCCGCCCGCACCACCGCTCCATCCATGTGCCCCAAGGTAGGCCTAGGAGGAGAGGGAGAGGGCACCCTCTGCACTGTAGCCCGCCTAGGCTTGGGATTCCTCTCTGGGTCCCCACCTGAGGCCTCCGCAGGCCGCTTCCTGGATCCTGGAGAATCCGAGACCGGGCTCCCACCCCGACGGTTCCCACTTGAGGGGTCCCCAGGGCTGTACCGCGCCGGCAGACGGGACCGCCGCATGCGGCGGGTGGAGGGGGAGCGAGGGGGGTGCACTGGACGTACCTTCCCCCGATCCAGGCAGCAATCCAGCTAGCTGCTCAGCATACCATTGTGGCCCATGCTCAAGCGCTGCAGACCGCAGCTGCTCGAGCAGGCCGTTGAGGTGATCCATTGAAGAGGTAACAGCACAGAGAAAAACAGACTGTGTGTTACCTCTTCCTGCCTCTGCCCCCCTAGCACTTTATAGTGACCCACCTCGTGCTGCTAGCCACTCCCCCCAGCCAATACTGCACCCACCCCACATCCTCTTCATGGAGCAACCTCCTCAGCGTTCCCTCAGTCATGCGGCCCCTCTGCCTAGGTTCCCTTTACCCCGGGGCATTCTTTATATCTTGAATATGTGGGGGTGGTAGGGTGACCACGTGTCCCGGATTGCCTGGGACAGTCCCGCATTTTGCAGGTTTGTCCCGGGCACATTCATTCCAGGACAATACAGTGTCTCGGAATGAAACTGACACAACCACCCCCCGGGCCAATCTGATGCCTCCAAAAAATGCCGCCACATCACCGCTTTACTCAATGACAGTACTTGTCCTGGCTGGGAATGCCTGGAGGAGTACAATCCCGCCCCCTGCTTGTGATTGGAGAAATCATGAATCCCGCCTCTTGTGTCCAATCACTGTGCTGTGATTTGTTACAGCACAAGCTGATTTTTGGAAAGGGAGGGTGTCCCTGAATGGTAGTTTGGAAATGTGGTCACCCTAGGGGGTGGGGTGGGGTTGAAAGCCACGATGGCGGCCTCCACACAGAGACACAGTGCAGAACAACACGTAGAAAGCCAGTAATGGGGAGGCATCAGCTGCAGGAAGACCACAGACAGTTCTAGTCCTTTTTTCCCCCACAAATAGAGCTTTCTTTTGGTGATATTTGATGATCAGTTTGAACCCAATTAAAAAAAAAAAAAAAAATCCTCACTTTAGGTCGATATGTTTTCTTCTAAATATTTTTGGTAAAAAAATCGCAATAAGCGTATATTATTGGCTACAAAATAGGCTACAAAATAGGAGATAGATTTATGGCATTTTTATTATAATATTTTTTTTTTACTAGTAATGGCGGTGAGCAGCGGGATTGCGATATTGCGGCAGACAGATCGGACACTTTTGATCCATTTTTGGGACCAGTGACAATTATACAGCGATTAGTGCTATAAAAATGCACTGATTACTGTATAAACGCCAGTGGCAGGGAAGGGGTTAACACTAGGGGGCGATCAAGGGGTTAACTGTATTCCCTGGATGTATTCTAACTGTGGGGGGGGGGCTGGGACTGACTAGGAGGAGAGAGAGAGATCGGTGTTCATACTTAGTAAACACACATTGCCAAGTTATAGACAGCATGGCTGACAAGTGTGTCATACTAAAAAAAATTTAACAGAATTGCTAAAGATCCCTTACACACTGGGGCAGGGGTGCGTTAGCGGTAAAGAGCCGCTAGTTTTAGCGGCGCTTTACCATCGTTTTAGCGTTGCTTTTTGGCCCCTAGCGGGGCGCTTTTAAGGCGCTTCGGCAGCACTGCGCATTCATTTCAATGGACGGGCGGTTTAGGAGTGCTGTATACGCCGCTCCCGCATCGCCCCAAAGATGCTGCTTGCAAGACTTTTTCTAACATCCTGCAAGCGCACCGCCCCAGTGTGAAAGCACTCTGGTTTTCACACTGAGGCGGGTTGAGAGTCGCTTTCCGGGGCTTTACAGGCGCTATTTTTAGAGCTAAAACACCTGAAAAGCGCCCCAGTGTGAAAGGGGTCTAACCTTAGAACACTATATCATGTGAATGGCTTTGCATAATGAAAATAGAAGGATAAAATGGTGTGTAATGTTCATTTATTGGGTTTAGTGGACTTACTTTTAAACCTACAACTTCCCAAGTTCTCTTTGTTTTCTCTTACCACACAATTGTACTGAACTATTGGCAGGTGATGCCCTCTAGAGACGATAAAGAATGCAGCATAATATTTTAGCTTTTTTCATATATTTTTTTTATTAATATTATTTATTACTTATGTCCAGGAAAAACAGATCTAAAAAAAAAAAATGATGTTAGTTAAGGAAATGCAAAATGTGAGTAATTCATACACTCACCGGCCACTTTATTAGCCCCTTTCATGACTTATGTCGTTTACACACCATCACTTTATGTGATGAAAAAAAAAACGTCATTTTTAAAAACGTCAATTTAAATGACCGTGTGTGGGGGAAAACGTTGTTTTATGTCTTGTGAAAAACGACAAAAAAAAATTGAAGCATGCTTCAATTTTATGTGTCGTTTTTCAAAACGTCGTTTTTTGTTTCACAAAAATTGACCGTGTGTAGCAAAAAACGACGTTTAAAACAACGTTTTTAAACCCACGCATGGCCAGAAGCTAGTTATGAAACGAGCTTCAATGGAAAAAAGTGGTGGAACGTAATCTCGCTTTGCTAGAGTATTGTGAAAAAACGATGGTGTGTAGGCAACGTCGTTTTTGAAAATTTAAGTTTCAAAAACATTGTTTTTTACTTCACAGAAAATGTCGTTTTTTTCTATCACATAAAGTGATGGTGTGTATGCGGCATCAGACTATTTCTGACATTTGGTGTTTACAAGTTAAAATCCATGGGCCAGATCCACAGAGCAAGTACGCCGGCGTATCTACTGATATGCCGGCGTACTTTCAAATTTCCCGCGTCGTATCTTTAGTTTGAATCCTCGAAACAAGATACAACGGCATCTGGGTAAGATCCGACAGGCGTACGGCTTCGTACACCTTCGGATCGTAGGTGCAATACTTCGGCGCCCGCTGGGTGGAGTTTGCGTCGTTTTCCATGGCGGGTATGCAAATTAGCGATTTACGACGCTCCACGAACGTACGCGCGGCCGTCGCATTTTCTAACGTCGTCTGTAGTCGGCTTTTTCCGGCGTATAGTTAAAGCTGGGATTTTGCGGCGTATAGATAGCCGTCGTTCCCGCGTCTAAATTTGGATTTTTTTGTTTTTTGTGTAAGTCGTCCGTGAATAGGGATGGACGTAACTCACGTCTAAGTTCAAAAAATCACGTCATTGCGACGTCATTTCGCACAAAGCACGGCGGGAAATTTCTGGACGACGCATGAGCAGTTCATTCGGCGCAGGGACACGCTTCATTTAAATGAAACCCGCCCCCTGATCGCCGATTTGAATTCTGCCGCCAGAAATACTCTACGTCGCCGTAACTTACGGCGCAAAATCTTTGTGGATTTGAAAGTACGCCAGGTAAGGTACGGCGGCGCAAGTGTAAATGTATGTGGATCTGGCCCCATATTTTTTGCTAGAAAATTACTTAGAACCCCCGAATATTATACATATATATATATATTTAGCAGAGAATCTAGAGAATAAATGGCAATTGTTGCAATATTTTATGTCACAAGGTATTTGTGTAGCAGTGTTTTAAACGCAACTTTTTTGGAAAAATGTACTTTCATGAATTAAAAAAAAAATTAAAAGTAAAGTTAGCCCATTTTTTTATATAATGTAAAAGATGATGTTACACCGAGTAAATAGATACCAAACATGTCATGCTTTATAATTGCATACACTCGTGAAATGGCGACAAACTACGGTTAGAGTTACAGAGGAGCTCTACGGCTAGAATTATTGCTCACGCTCTGACAATGGCGGCGATACCTCACATGTGTAATTTGAACACCGTTTACATATGCGGCCGTGACTTCCGTATGCGTTTTCTTTGCTGCACGAGCTCCCAGGGACAGGGGCGCTAAAAAAAAAAAAAACGTATTTATTTTATTTATTTTTAGAATATAAAATTGTGTTTCTAAAAAAAAAAATGTTTTTGATCACTTTTATTGCTGTCACAAACATCCCTTGTGACAGTAATAGTTGGTGACAGGTGCTCTTTATGGAGGGATCAGGGGTCTAAAAGACCCCCGATCCCTCATTTGTCTTTCAAAGTATTCAGATCGACGAAAACAGCGATTCTGAATACTGTGGGCCGGATTCAGATACAATGGTGTATCTGTCCGGCCGGCGTAACGTATCTTAGAAACGTTACGCCGCCGTAACTTTGGGCGCAAGTTCCGTATTCAGAAAGAACTTGCGCCCTAAGTTACGGCGGTGTAACGTATGTGGGCCGGCGTAAGCCCGCCTAATTAAAATGGGGATGTTGGGGGCGTGTTTTTTTTAAATTTGGCTTGACCCCGCGTATTTTACGTTTTTTTTTAACGGCGCATGCACCGTTCGTGAAAACATCCCAGTGCGCATGCTCGAAAATCCGCCGCAAAACGTCATTGCTTTCGACGTGAACGTAAATAACGTCCAGCCGTATTTGCGAACGACTTACGCAAACAACGTAAAAAATTTAAAACTCGGCGCGGGAACGACGGCCATACTTAGCATAGGATACGCCGCACATAACTCTCATATAGCAGGGGTAACTTTACGCCTGAAAAAGCCGAACGCAAACGACGTAAAAAAAAAGCGCCGGGCGGTCGTTTGTTTCTGAATCGACGTAAATAGTAATTTGCATATTCCTTGCGTAAATAAACGGAAGCGCCACCTAGCGGCCAGCCTGAAAATGCAGCATAAGGAACAACACTTACACCTGTCCGATCTTAGGGATATCTATGCGTAAGTGATTCTCTGAATCAGGCGCATAGATACGACCGAGCGCACTCAGAGATACGACGGCGTATCAGGAAATACGCCGTCGTATCTTTTTCTGAATCTGGCTTTGTGTATTTTTTTAAATCCGGCGCCATTGGCAGCCGAGTAACCCGGAAGTGACGCTTCCGTGTTTACATTGAAGAGACTGAATCAAAGCCGTTCGCGGCTTCGATTCAGTCTCTCTCTAGGCGCTGAAGGTGGCGCATCGTGGATGCGCCGGTGGGACGGGAGGCCCGGTAAGAGTGGCGGAGGCGGTGGGAGGGGGGATGTACTCTCCCGCTCTTTTGGGATAATAACCAAGCG
This sequence comes from Rana temporaria, assembly GCF_905171775.1. Lineage (NCBI taxonomy): Eukaryota > Metazoa > Chordata > Amphibia > Anura > Ranidae > Rana > Rana temporaria. The sequence continues at coordinate 45,253,533 of NC_053492.1, forward strand.
GATTTTAGCCACATCGGTTGTTATCACCGGAAAGCCGATCGCCGACTCTAAACAATTATACCGGGATGATGCCTGCAGGTGCGGGCACCATCCCGGTATAAACCCTGAAAGCCGAGGACGCATATATGCGTATGCTCGATGGGAAGGGGTTAGGTATAGGTGTTCAATTGATTGGTAACTCAAATTTATAATCTTTCTAATTTCAATGCATTTAGGCATCTAGATGTTGTGAAGATGACTTGCTGAAGTTCAAACAGAGCATCAGAATGGGGAAGAAAGAGCCTTCCTTCTGAACTACAGAGGAGCTGAGAGGAGGAGTTTCAGGAGGCGGAGTCAGTACAGGAATCACCGATTGAAGGCAGCAAAGTACCTTGGGACATGTAGTCCTTAGAAGCTGCAAAGCATGCAGGGAACCCAGGAAGTTGTGGAAAGAGACGGCCAGCAGACAGGCAAGTCTTATATTGGATTGTCAAACATAACTATTGCTTGTATTGTTATTACAATGCTGATGTTATAATATTAGAAGTGCTGTGACCATAGAGCTTCTTTGACCACTTGCTTACATAAACACCCTTCCTGCCCAGACCAATTTTCAGCTTTTAGCGCTGTCATTCTTTGAATGACAATTGCGCCGTCATGCAACGCTGTACCCAAATTAAATTTTTTGCATTTTTTCCCACAAATAGAGTTTTCTTTTGGTGGTATTTAATCACCTCTGTTTTATATTTTGTTATAAAATTTGATGAGGCTGCACTGATGGGCATTTCAAGGTGGCACTGGTGGGCACTGATGAGGCGGCACTGGTGGGTACTGATAGGTGGCACTGATAGGAATTGATAGGTGGTACTGATAGGTGGCACTGATGGGTGGCAGTGATGGGCACTGGTAGGTGACACTGATAAGCAGCACTGCTAGGTGGCACTGATGAGGCATTGATTGGCACCACTGGTGGGCATTGATAGGTGGCACTTATTGGTGGCACTGGTGGGCACTGGCAGATGGCACTGATATGCACTGGTGGACACTGGCAGGGCACTGATGAGGCGGCACTGGTGGGCACTGATAGGTGGCACTGATAGGAATTGATAGGTGGCACTGATAGGTGGCACTGATGGGTGGCAGTGATGGGCACTGGTAGGTGACACTGATAAGCAGCACTGCTAGGTGGCATTGATTGGCACCACTGGTGGGCATTGATAGGTGGCACTGGTGGGCATTGATAGGTGGCACTTATTGGTGGCACTGGTGGGCACTGACAGATGGCACTGGCAGGCGACACTGGTGGGCACAGTTGAGGTGGCTGCGCCACTTCCTCTTCAGGACCGATGTCCCTTTCACAGAAGCCGGTCATCAGCTTTTTTTTCCTCTCCTGAACTTCTGTTTACATCACGTGATCAGCTGTCATTTAATTTTTTTTTACACTTTCCCTTTAAAAATGTAAATGATGTTTGGTGGAATGGAAGTGGTTAAAAAATGCACTTAACTGTATATGTTTACAAAGACATTAAACTCCTCTATAAATTGTCAGTAAAAAGGACAATTAGCAGTAGAAAAAAAAAGCAAAATAAAGATATACCTTCTATTCATATTTTGGGGACTACTGTAAAATTTTAGATTTTCCATCACTTTCTATTTCAGTGGCAATGGTCACCAGGGCAAATAGGGTGAATCAGCAATAAAAACTTGACAGAGGGTATAATCCTTCCCCACTCAACCCCCCACCCAAAAAAAGAGGTTACATATACACTTTGATACATTTTAGCCAAACAGCTTGTGATAACACTTGTATTGCAGCTGTGTTCTTTTACTGCCATCTAGTGGACAAAGGAATTATAGCATGTGTGCGCTTCGCTACTGGGAGCCTTTCCTTTTTGTTTTTTATTGCGGCCAATATGCTAAAACTATAGAAAACTATCTGGAGCTTTTTATAACGTTAACCATTTATGACAGAAACATGCAGGCTGTCATTGCTGAGGGCCATCTGGAAAAGCTATTTGCCTGGCTGTTATGCTGACTGTGTGTATTTAAAGTATAACTAAAGGCAAAACTTGTTTTATTCTGTTTTGAATAGAGTAGAGAGGGATTAGAACCCCTGTCAGGTTTTTGTTGCTTTCTGTGCCCCCCATTACGGAGATTCACCCTCTCTATTTGTCCTGTTTATTATTGTCAGTGAAAGTGAAAGAAAATCACACATTTTGGTTTGTCCCCAGAAAATTAATAGAGGGGAAATCTTCCAATGGGGACACTAGTTCTGATGTCCCCAAGGAATTCCCTTAACATCTTCCCGCTCGGCCTATAGAAAAATGACAGCCGGGCGGGGGTTTCATTGTTGTGACTGGATGTCCTTCACAACATGCTGCTCATGTGTGCCCCCGGGGGGATGCAGCATGGCAATCGATGGTGCAGTGTGCCACTCGAATACACCACATCTCCGATCATGGTAAAGAGCTTATGGGGTAGGGTGACCACATGTCCCGGGCCCATCTGATGCCCACAAAAAAGGCCGCCACATCAGCGCTTTACTCACTGACAGTACTTGTCCTGGTCTGGAATGCCTGGAGGAGCACAATCCCTGCCCCCTGCGTATGATTGGAGAAATTATAAATCCCGCCTCCTGTGTCTAATCACTGTACTATGATTCGTTGCAGCACAAGCTGATTTTTGGGAAAGGGGGGTGTCCCTGAATGGTAGTTTGGAAATGTGGTCACCCTATTATTGGGTAGGCTCTGTACCATGTGATCAGCTGTGTCCAATCAAAAAAGTGGTATCGAGACGGCCGTATTGGTAATAGGGTGACCACATTTCCAAACTACCATTCAGGGACACCCCCCCTTCCCAAAAATCAGCTTGTGCTGTAACGAATCACAGCACAGTGATTGGACACAGGAGGCGGGATTTATCATTTCTCCAATCACAAGCAGGGGGCGGGGACTGTGCTCCTCCAGGCAATCCCGGCCAGGACAAGTACGGTCAGTGAGTAAAGCGGTGATGTGGCGGCCTTTTTTGGTGTCATCAGATTGACCCGGGGGGTGGCTGTGTCAGTTTCATTCCGGGACACTGTATTGTCCTGGAATGAATGTGCCCGGGACAGACCTGCAAAATGCGGGCAATCCGGAACACGTGGTCACCCTAATTGGTAACCAAGCCAAAAATGTAAAGTTAATCTCCCTAATGGGGGCACAGACAGCAGGAATCGTGTTCTAACACCTCAACACTTTCAATCTACAAAAAAAAAATACTTTTGTTATAATATTAAAATTTGCCTTATAATTTAAAGCCCAACTTTGGGAGTTACACAAAAATTACTGCAGGGGTTCAATTCTTGTTAAGTCTAGAGGTGGGGGAACAAGAGGAAATACTTACTTTATCTCTTGTCTAGCAGGTTTCGGGTGCTCTTATATTCTCTCCTATACTCCAGGATGTGGTCAGACCAGGGACGGGACAAGGGGTGGGCAGGAAAGGCGGCTGCCCTGGGTGCAATGCTTTATTGCAGGGATGGGGGTGCCAGTTGTTTCTGTTACAAATCTGACAGGGGTAGTGACAGCAACATCACTGCTAACCCTAAAGAGGGAGGGGGTCGCAGTCTGGCATTTTATCCAGGGTGCTGGATGACCTTGTCCCGCTACTGGGTCAGACCCTTGGCCTTCATGGTACTTGATAATCTCATAGGGTGACTGTTAGTTAGAGCACAGAAGAGAAGAGGCTTCAGGGGACTGGTCCTACAGATGAAGGGAGCCTCCTTGGGTGAGAAATAAGGTGTGTTTTGCACTTTACTCTTCTACCCCCAAGTAGGGTCACCACATTTCCAAACTACCATTCAGGGACAAAAATCAGCTTGTGCTGTAACGAATCACAGCACAGTGATTGGACACAAGAGGCGGGATTATGATTTCTCCAATCACAAGCAGGGGGCGGGGACTGTGCTCCTCCAGGACAAGTACTCTCAGTGAGTAAAGCAGTGATGTGGCGGCCTTTTTGGGGGCATCAGATTGGCCCGGGGGGTGGCTGTGTCAGTTTCATTCCGGGACACTGTATTGTCCTGGAATGAATGTGCCCGGGACAGACCTGCAAAATGCGGGACTATCCCGGGCAATCCAGGACACGTGGTCACCCTAATTGGTAACCAAGTCAAAAATGTAATGTTAATCTGCCTAATGGGGGCACAGACACTATACTCTTCTACCCTCAAACGTTTACCCTTGCAGTATTACCCCCCCCCCCCCCCCCAAGACGGCAAAGGTTAATTTTAGTTTAGTTCCCGGAGTTGTGTTTCAATAATAAAATAGTCTTTATATTTCTCTGCATGCAATGCTTCCCTTCTGGAGCTGCTATGAGAACCACTGCACAGGCTGTAATGACCATGTTGATGTGTCTTCTGACTGCCACTTCTGTACACATGAGGATATTTATTAATGATATAGACTGAATCCCACTGTGTACTGTTCTGAAGGTGTGTACGATTTCATAAGGAATATAATATTTATACAATATCATTTTTACTTTTTTATGAGGACTGCTATACTATTCTGTGAGGGTCTCAAGACTGGATGAACACAATTCCTTTGGAAAGATAAAGCAGTTCCCATATATCTATGCAATTTCATGTTTAATTGTTTTGTGTGGAGCTTACATTTCCTGTATCTGTCCTGTTTTTTAGTCATGTTAGTCAGTAGAATATCGACTTAAAAAACAAACTTTCAGTACATATTTGTTGAAAAGGCCCACAGTCAGTGAATATGAATTTGATAAGAATTCAATACCGCATACAGAAAAGTATATATTTTATTGTGTAATATTAAGCTGGGACATTTCTACAGACAAATAATTATCAGAAGAAAAAAAAAGGAAATAAATAAAAAGAAAAAAAAGAAAGAAAGGGAAGGGAAAGGTAAAGGAGGGTAAAAGAAAGAAAGGGAAAGGAGGGAGGAAAAAAAAGAAAGATAGGGAAAGAAAAGGTAAAGGAGGGGAAAGGAAAGAAAGGAAATGTAAAGGAGGGGAAAAGAAAGAAATGAAATGTAAAGGAGGGGAAAAGAAAGAAAGAAGAAGTAAAGGTAAAGGACAGGAAAAGAAAGAGAGAGAGAGAGTGAGAGAAAAAGAAAGAAAGGAAATTAATAGGAAAGAAAGAAAGAAAGAAAGAATGAAGGAAAGGTAAAGGAGGGGAAAAGAACGAGAAAGGAAAGGTAAAGGAGGGGCAAAGAAAAAAGAAAGAAAGGGAAAAGAAAGTTAAAGGAGGGAGGGGGGAGAAAGAAAGGGAAAGGAAAGGTAAAGGAGGGGCAAAGAAAAAAGAAAGGTAAAGGAGGGGAAAAGAACAAGAAAGGAAAGGTAAAGGAGGGGCAAAGAAAGGGAAAAGAAAGGTAAAGGAGGAGGGGGGGGGAAGAAAGGAAAAGGAAAGGTAAAAGAGGGGCAAAGAAAAAAGAAAGAAAAGGAAAAGAAAGGTAAAGGAGGGGAAAAGAAAGAAAGAAAGAAAGAAAGAAAGAAAGAAAGAAAGAAAGAAAGAAAGAAAGAAAGAAAGAAAGAAAGAAAGAAAGAAAGAAAGAAAGAAAGAAAGAGAAAGAAAGAAAGAAAGAAAAGGGAAATAAAGGAGGGGAAAGAAAGAAAGAAAGAAAGAAAGAAAGAAAGAAAGAAAGAAAGAAAGGTAAAGGAGGGGAGAAAAAAAAAGAAAAAGAAAGAAAGGAAAGGTAAAGGAGGGGAAAATAAAGAAAGGAAATGTAAAGGAGGGGAAAAGAAAGAAAGAAAGAAAGAAAGAAAGAAAGAAAGAAAGAAAGAAAGAAAGAAAGAAAGAAAGAAAAATAATAGAAAAGAAAAGAAAGAAAGAAAGAAAGGGAAAGGAAAGGTAAAAGAGGGGAAAAAAAACACAAAGGCAATGGAAAGGTAAAGGAGGGGAAAATAAAGAAATGAAAGGTAAGGGAGTGGAAAATAAAGGTAGGGAAAGTAAAGGTAAAGGAGAGGAAAAGAAAGAAAGAAAATAAAAGGTAAAAGAGGGGAAAACACAAAAAACAAACAAAAAAAAAACAAAGGGAAAGGAGAGGTAAGGTAAAGGAGGGGAAACGAAAGAAATAAAGGTACTGTAATAGAAAGGTAAAAGAGGGGGGGGGGGAGGAAAGGTAGGGTAAAGGAGGGGAAAAGAAAAAAAGAAAGGGAAAGGAAGGGTAAAGAAGCAGAAAAGAAAGGAAGAAGGGGAAAGAAAAGGCAAAGGATGGGGAAAGAAAGAAAGAAAGAAAGAAAGAAAGAAAGAAAGAAAGAAAGAAAGAAAGAAAGAAAGAAAGAAAGAAAGAAAGAAAGAAAGAAAGAAAGGTAAAGGAGGGGAAAATAAAGAAAGGAAATGTAAAGGAGAGGAAAATAAAGAAAGAAAGGGAAAGTAAAGGTAAAGGAGAGGAAAATAAAGAAATAAAGGGAAAGTAAAGGTAAAGGAGAGGAAAATAAAGAAATAAAGGGAAAGGAAAGGTAAAAGAGGGAAAAAGGAAAAAAAAGAAAGGGAAAGGTAAGGTAGAGGAGGGAAAAAGAAAGAAAGGGAAATGAAGGATACAGAAGCAGAAAAGACAGAAAAAACAAAAGAAAGAACGGGAAAGGAAAGGCAAAGGAAGGGAAAGAAAAAAAGAAAGAAGGAAAGGTAAAGGAGGGGAAAAATAAAGAAAGAAATGGAAAGGAAAGGTAAAGGAGGGGAAAGAAAGAAAGGAAGAAAGAAAGAAAGAAAGAAAGAAAGAAAGAAAGAAAGAAAGAAAGAAAGAAAGAAAGAAAGAAAGAAAGAAAGAAAGAAAGAAAGACAGAAAGAAAGAAAGAAAGGGGAAGGCGGGGAAAATAAAGGAAATAAAAGAAAAGCAAAAGAAGGGATGGAAAACAGGAGAAAGGGAATTGTTGTAATGACAATCGAAGAAAAAAGGGAAAGCAAAGTAAAGGAAATAAGTAAGACTTGGAAATATAGAGAAAAATACAAAATAAAGGAATAAAGAAAGATATGAAGGAAATGTAAGCATACAAGGAAAGAATGCTAAAATAAAATAACACAAGGTCTGCTTGTGGAAACAATTAAACAATTAAAAAAGGGAAAAGAGAAGGGATGGGAAATGGAAATGAAGAAAAGGAAAGAAAATGGAAGGAATGGTAAAGGAGAGAAAAAAAAGGAAAGGGATGGATATCAAGAGACAAGGAATGGAACAGAGGAAAAGAAAGGATGGTAAAGTAGAAGAAAATAAAGGAAAGGGAAGTAAGAGTAAAGAGAAGTGAAGGAAAACAAAAGAATTGTCAAGGAGAGGAAATAAAAAAGGACAGAGAAAGAAAAGAAATGAAATTAAGAAAGGTAGATAAAAAGAAAGGAAAGAAATGGCAAAGAAAAAAGGAAAAGAAAGAAAAGGGAAGGATGAAAGGAAAGGAAAAGTAAGGGAAAGAAAGAGGTAAAGAAAGGTAAAAGAAAGGAGAGGAATGGTAAGGTAAGAAAAGGAAAGGAATGGGAAAGAAATGGCAAAGGAGAGGAAAAAAAAAAAAGGAGGTATGGAAAGGGGAAGGGAGGATGAAAGGAATATAAGGCAAAGAAATAAGTAAAGCAAGGTAAAAGAAAGGAGAGGAATGGTAAGGTAAGAAAAGGAAAGGAAAGGAATGGCAAAGAAATGGCAAAGGAGAGGAAACAAAGGAAAGGAGGAATGGAAAAGGGAAGGGAAGGATGAAAGGAATGTAAGGGAAAGAAATAAGTAAAGAAAGGTGAAAGGAGAGGAATGGTAAAGGTGAAAAAAAATTAAAGGAATGGGACAGGAAATGAGTTGAATGGTAAAGGAATGGTTAAGGAAAGGAAATTGTTGTAATGAAAAAGACAAAAAAAAAAAAGGATGGTGTAAAATGATAAAAAACAAAAGACAAAAAAAAAAGTAAATGTAAGAAAGAAGGAACAGGAAGAAATGAGGCAAAAAATAAAAAAGTATAGAAAGGAAATGAATAGAAACAAAAGAATAAAAAAGGGAAAGGAGAGAAAAAACAAGGAGGGAAGGGAGGATTTGTGTTAGAAAGAGATTAGACTGTAAAACAGATGTAGGAAGGAGAAGAAGATAGGAAGGAGAAGAAATTAAAAAGAAAACACCCAAATTACAGGTACATCAGATCTTCTTCAGTCTTCCATCATGGCGGTGGTGCCTTGGTCAGAGGCTGAAGATTTCAGTACTGCCATAGCTGGTTGAAGGGGACCAAACCTCCAGGGAATTCGGACTTGGTTCCGTTTGACCAGCCATAGTAGTCTGGAGACCACATCAATCCTTGCTGACACCTCCCTCGGGGCTCTCCGTCATGTCTGATTGCTGTTCCTGAAAAAGAATGCAAGGAAATATTGTCAGCTATAATCACAAGGCATTTCTACTGAATACTGCAAATATATTTTTTACATTCACATTAATTGGCAAAAAGTCAGCATTGTAAAATCATTGTTTTGGGCTATCTCTGCTGAAGATCATTTTTTACAATTAAAACAAGTGTAAAACTGTAGATACAACATAATCATAATTGTCTATTTCAGCCATTCTTGACCAATTTTGGGGATGAGCAAGTTGCACATTTTTGATTTGTCTTCCTGTGATTGCGGAATCGTCCAATCAATAAATTGAGTGAGTTTATACAGTGTTCTGCCACACTCACAAGATTGTTTCCCTTCAGATTGTGGCTCTCTATCCGCAGTCTTAGCTCCTTACCATAATTAGTGATCTGCTCTGTGTCACAGATCTCTGTTATTGGGAAGAGATTGCCTAACGTACAAGCTATAGAAGCCTTCGGTATGTCACATCTACACCCTACACACCATCACCTGTCTGCTGTCAGTCATTATCTCACAGCCCAAACTGCATGTCTGCGAGCCTAACAATGGTGTGCTCTGAGCTATCACAACTGTGATGGGGGATGTTTTGCTTCATGTCATTTATAAGATTTCCTATTGTGCGGAATAATTTAGCATTATATATCTATACAACATAATATATTGCAAAATATAAATACATAATGAGTGGTAGATGCACAAAGCAAGATAGATTCAAAGATAGATAGGTAAAGTAAATCAATAGAGATAGATTGATTGAAAAATAGATATACAATAGATAGATAGATAGATAGATAGATAGATAGATAGATAGATAGATAGATAGATAGATAGATAGATAGATAGATAGATAGAATAAATCAATAGAGATAGTTTAAATCTATAGAGACAGATAACTAGATAGGTAGAATAATTGCAAATAGATATACGATAGATAGATAGATAGATAGATAGATAGATAGATAGATAGATAGATAGATAGATAGATAGATAGATAGATAGATAGATAGATAGATAGATAGATTAAATCAATAAAGAGAGAGATATAGATAGAGTTAGAGTATGTCTATAGAGACAGATAAACAGATAGATAGATTAATTTGATAAAGATAGAAAGATAGATAGAGTAATTTGAGATAGATTGTTCGATAGATAGATAGATCTAATAGAAAAGTTAACATATTTGAAGAACATGATCTAATAAAAATAATAATGCAATTAAAAAAATATTGCGGTAACTGGAGCAAATGAATTATGGTACAGAAAGAAAGAAAGAAGGAAAAGAAAAGAAATTAGTTTATATAAAGACAAGGAAATGTGCAGTGAAGGAAACACAAGCAGATAACTCTAGCGTAGTCAGGTAGAGTTAGATAGATCTGGTTCTAGAAGGGATATTAGGTAGAGCTAGTTCTAGAAGGGATATTAGGTAGAGATGGTTCTAGAAGGGATATTAAGTAGAGCTAGTTCTAGAAGGGATATTACATAGAACTGGTTCTAGAAGGGATATTAGGTAGAGCTAGTTCTAGAAGGGATATTAAGTAGAGCTAGTTCTAGAAGGGATATTACATAGAACTGGTTCTAGAAGGGATATTAGGTAGAGCTAGTTCTAGAAGGGATATTAGGTAGAGATGGTTCTAGAAGGGATATTAGGTAGAGATGGTTCTAGAAGGGATATTAGGTAGAGCTAGTTCTAGAAGGGATATTAGGTAGAGCTAGTTCTAGAAGGGATATTAAGTAGAGCTAGTTCTAGAAGGGATATTACGTAGAACTGGTTCTAGAAGGGATATTAGGTAGAGCTGGTTCTAGAAGGGATATTACGTAGAACTGGTTCTAGAAGAGATATTAGGTAGAGATGGTTCTAGAAGGGATATTAGGTAGAGCTAGTTCTAGAAGGTATATTAGGTAGAGATGGTTCTAGAAGGGATATTAGGTAGAGCTAGTTCTAGAAGGGATATTAGGTAGATCTGTTTCTAGAAGGCATATTAGGTAGAGATTGTTCTACAAGGCATATTAGGTAGAGCTAGTTCTAGAAGGGATATTAGGTAGATCTGTTTCTAGAAGGCATATTAGGTAGACCTAGTTCTAGAAGGGATATTAGGTAGATCTGTTTCTAGAAGAGATATTAGGTAGAGATGGTTCTAGAAGGGATATTAGGTAGAGCTAGTTCTAGAAGGGATATTAGGTAGAGATGGTTCTAGAAGGGATATTAGGTAGAGCTAGTTCTAGAAGGGATATTAGGTAGAGATTGTTCTATAAGGCATATTAGGTAGAGCTAGTTCTAGAAGGGATATTAGGTAGATCTGTTTCTAGAAGAGATATTAGGTAGAGATGGTTCTAGAAGGGATATTAGGTAGAGCTAGTTCTAGAAGGGATATTAGGTAGAGATGGTTCTAGAAGGGATATTAGGTAGAGCTAGTTCTAGAAGGGATATTAGGTAGAGATTGTTCTATAAGGCATATTAGGTAGAGCTAGTTCTAGAAGGGATATTAGGTAGATCTGTTTCTAGAAGGCATATTAGGTAGATCTGTTTCTATAAGGCATATTAGGTAGAGCTAGTTCTAGAAGGGATATTACTGTAGGTAGAGCTAGTTCTAGAAGGGATATTAGGTAGATCTGTTTCTAGACGGCATATTAGGTATAGATGGTTCTAGAAGGCATATTGGGTAGAGCTAGTTCTAGAAGGGATATTATGTAGAGATAGTTCTAGAAAGGATATTAGGTAGAGCTGGTTGGAACAGCTAAATTTAGGTGCCATGTACTGCAGCGAAAGTGTCGATGAATGTTCTAAATGGCAGGTGTTGCAGAGTATCAATCACCCAGAATGCATTGCATTGCAGGACAGGCCGAATTGGTGACGCACTAAGGAGGCGAGTTTCTGCCCAGCTCGAGCGTGGCACACCTGTCACTCATTCCAGGGTTCATTCAGCACAACTTTGATTGACGGCTCCACTTATAGAGATAGATTACATTGCTGTCAAATGACCTTCTGCTGCGAAGCATTAATAATAAAAGAAACTCCGACAGACCACTCTGGCCCCACATTCCAAGTACAGCTAAGAAGATCATGTTTGGGTATTATAGCAGCGCAGACATGCTTGACCTTTAACTACGTCTACATTGACACAGCAAGTATTTTTTACCGCTTGCACACTGCAGGGATAAGAGCTCTGCCAGTGAAAGCTGAAAGGGTAAGGGTGACCATAAACGGGCCAATCCTTTCCACAATTTGGCAGTGTAATGAGGTGCTGGCGTGAGAATTAGAACATTTGGGCTGTCCTAGGTAGCGATAACAGAGCATTCATTGGCCTGGAGAAAGATTTTGCAACTTTTCCAAGATTAATCCAGAAGGAAGGAAAGTTTGTTTCACTCCATTAAATATGTTGCACGAGAAAGATGGGCTCTGGAGCTACAAAATAAGTAACACTGTTGTAGACATGGGGCCAGTGTGTTCTATTATATTGTATATTTCTCTTTTTATTTACAGTAGTCTGAATAAAGCCAGTTCAAACTCACATAGTAGATAAATGGAAGGTGAAAGAAATGTGAAGGGAAGAGGAAGGGTTAGCCATCATGAACATCTGGCAGCTTTATTAGAGTAGTAGTAATGGCTGGGGCAAGGGACCGAAATGCCACCCGTACAACCTACGTTGCTGCAGATGCACCCCAAAAAACGAAAGGGCTCAGCTTGTCTAGATTGCTCATCCAAAAAAAAAGGACAAACTCCAAACAGTACGCTTAAAGAGATGCTGTCAACCATTTTTAGAGGTAAAGAGTTAAAGTCCTGTCAATGGAATCATACGATGATCAATACCTCTAGTATCCAAGAAAATGTTCTTCTGGGTGCCACTCTATTACTAGCTAGTACTAGTAGTTAGTCGCACCCAACTGGACTTGTTCTGTAATGTTAAAGACATTTCATAGCTTCACTAAGCCACTTCTTCAGTTGCAACTGAAGAAGTAGCTTGGCGAAGCTTTAAAACATCTTCATCATTTCAAAACAATTTCCGTTAAATGTGATTTGCTATACCATAACCTAGATCAGGGGTCTCCAAATTTTCTAAACAAAAGGCCCAGTTTTCTGTCATTCAGACTTTAGGGGCCCTGAAGTGTGGCCAGCGGAAGTAGATAATGTCCCGATATCAGTGGGAGTAAATAATGCCTCACTGGGAAGGGGGGGTGCCCCATCATTGGTGTCAGTGGGAGGGATCTACCCCATCGTTGGTGTCAGTGGGAGGAATAGTGTCCCATCATTAGTGTCTGTGGGAGGAATAGTGTCCATAGTTGGTGTCAGTGGGAGGAATAGTGCCACATTCTTGGTGTGAATGAATAGTGTCTAAAGGGCCAGATAAAGTAAAGAAAAAAGCCACTTCGGGCCCCTGGGCCACAGTTTGGAGACTACTGACCTAGATAAATGAGAACTTTCACATACACTCTGATACTAGTTTCACTTTGTTACTAGATTAATGAATTTCCCAAACTTCAGGACAAAGAGCCATCAACTGCAGGACAATTGTTGGAGGGGCATAGGCCTGTAGGGCATCAAGGTAGTCAGATCCATAGAAACGATGTAAAAAATATTTTATAGAGACATTTAGAGGAGGACATTCTGACTGATAAAAGTCATAGCGGGCTCCTCAGAAATGCTACATGTAGTTGTAAAAAATGGCCAACAAATTTGTTTAAAGTAGAACTATTATCTAAAAATATAAAAAAGCCAAACTGCTCAACTTTAAACTGCTCCTGGCTTGGTAGTGGGTGACCATTCTTGGAGATTTCCCCATGGGATGGCTACCTATAATTGATCGATCAGTGGCTTTTCCTGCACCAATCTTCTTGTATAGCAGAGACCATGTGACTGGGCACCCACTGAAGCCTGATGCCTCGTACACACGATCGGTTTTCCCGGCGGTCAAAAGTTCCCTGGAAAAACTGAGGGCAAAACCGAGAACCTGCTCGGTTGCTTTTCCCGTGTACACACGGCCGGTTTTCCCGACAGGAAAACTGCCACGAGAGCTTTGGTCGGGAAAAACGGCCATGTGTATGTTCGACTGCAGTGTTTGCCATAGGAAAACTGCTGAGCAAAAAAACGGCAGGAAAAAAGAGAACAAGTTCTCTTTTTTTTGCTCACAGTTTTCCTGTCGGGAAAACTGCTATGGAGCATACACACGGCCGGTTTTCCCGACCAAAAGCAAATATGGCAGTTTTCCCGCCGGGAAAACCGATCGTGTGTACGAGCCATAAGATATTGGTATAGGTAAGTATGTGTTAATGCCACAGAGCATGTGGGGTGATAAAATAAGCTAGACTTCATTTTTAATTGGATCTCTGCAGAAAGATTATTTGAATATTGAAAGGGCCACCAGAAAATATCCTGTAAAATTAGTCATGTGGAGGCAACTGGACAATAGACAACATCTTGGCAAAAAAAGTGCATACAAGTGAAGGTTAAAAGTGATGCAACATAAAAGGATCCATACCACTTTGATTTCCACTGGCATTCTATGGTCTAGGAGCACCACTGTTTGAGTTCCCGTCCTTTATAGTACCGGACGGTAGCAGTGGCACCCTTTGTAGTAAGGCTCTAGGAGAGGCAGCCATGCGAGAAAGGTGAATCCAGAAAGCAGCAGGTCTCACCGAAACCACACACTTCCTTACATTCCATAGCTATGTAATCCATATGGGCATATAAAGAAGCATGTAGTCTCAAGTGAGAACGTCTTTGTCTCCATCCTTCACATTGTCCTTCGGGAGCTTACTGCATCATTTCCTGCCTCACTCCCGCTGTCACACATAATGCAGCTTAATATAATAAGAGAAATAGAACATAATGTCATATAATGAATGTGTTGAAAACTTTCAACTGTATGTATGCTTAGTTGACAATGGGAGAACTTACTAATCCTTACAATGGGCAGTTCTAATGGTTTAGAGCAGGGTTTCTCACTAGGGTTCCTCCAGATGTTGCTACTAGGAGTTCCATGAGCAATGAGCAGTTTCCCACTGATGCCATTGATCTTTTCAGGTATCTGTAAGGTAGTAATTCTTCCCAATGACCACAAGTGTTAGGAGCATTTTCCCCACTGACCAACACACTAATGTGTCATGAGTTGTAGATATTTATAGTCATTTTTAGCAGGGTTCCCTGAGACCGGAAAGGTATTTCAAGGGTTCCTCTGCTTTGGAAAAGGTTACGAAAGGCTGAATTAGAAAACTGTATCTAGGCTTTGAAGCATTGTATTAAATACACATAAATAAATCTATTCCGACCGACTGAGTAAAAAACCTAGGGTCCATTACCACTGTTTCAATGTAGTGTGTTGCATGATGCATGTGCACCACGTACGATGTGCACGTTAATGTACGATGTGTACATTGGCGGATCTTGGTGCTGTTCATTTTGAATGCCCCCAAACGCAAACTCCAAACAACATGCATTGCAGTGCACTAAAAAGCATGGTAACTGACTACCATGTATTCTGTTGCCCTCTGTTGGCAAAAATGCTCATTTCATTGGACATTTTGGGGCAGCCCATTCATTTTAGTGTGCTGCCTCAACACGATGCATGTAAACGCCTGAAAAATCCACCAGGGTGCCAAGGTATGAATGGGCCCTTGTATCCACCTCTTACTTTTCTTGGATTCAAGCAGGATGTTGTCGGTCCTTTTATAGGCTCCATCTGCTGGTGAAATCCAGTACCACATCGCAACTTATTGTGACCCTCTAAGGCCCCGTACACACGGTCGGACCGAACCGATGAGAATGAACCAAAGTTCAGTTTCATCGGACCAAACCGAACGTGTGTATAGGCCATCGGTCTGTTTTCCTTCGGTCCAAAATTTTAAAACATGCTTCAAAACCGAACCGATGGACCGCTGCCCCATCGGACCAAACCGATGGTTAGTACAGAAAAGCATTGGTTCAAAACCCGCACATGCTCAGAATCAAGTCGACGCATGCTTGGAAGCATTGAACTTTGTTTTATTCAGCACGTCGTGTGTTTGACGTCACCGCGTTCTGACCCGATCGGATTTTGGACTGGCGGTGTGTACACATATCAGGCCGTACGGCCACTTCAGAGGTGAACCGATGAAAACGGTCCGACGGACCAGTCACATCGGTTTGGTCCGACCGTGTGTACAAGGCCTAAGAGAACTATTGTAGAATATTTATAGAATGTAGCCAATTTTTATATTGTGCATTGCTATTTTCTATACTGTTTATTTTTAGGAGTATTTATCCTGCATAGCTGTGTGAAGCTTACTTTTTTTGTGAGCAAAAAGAGGAAGCACAAATTAGTATATTATAGCAAATATTAGAAATTTTCCAGTTTTCATAATGGATTTTCTATCTATCTGTCTGTCTGTCTATCTATCTATCTATCTATCTATCTATATATCTATCTATCTATCTATCTATCTATCTATCTATCTATCTATCTATCTATCTATCTATCTATCTTTCTATCTATTTTTCCTTACTTTTTTAAAATTGCAAAATAGTGAAGCAATTAGGGTCAGCGCTGCCAAATCCGATGTTCGGTTTTAGATGGATACTTCTGAGTTGAATTACTAACAGTTTTTCGCAAAAAACATGATTTGCATACATACTTCTTGTTAGCGGCTTAGAAAGTATTGAAGCCTTTGATTCATTATGAGAGCCAGGGAATAAAAATTTTCGGGCTGGTTAGTAATGATACCCAGTGTAATCCTTTCCGTACAGTTATCCTGTAAAATGTTAATCCTGATTGGCTGCCATTGACCAGTGCCTCTCACATGCAGTTCCTATGGCTGTATTTAAGTCTATATATTTCTGACCTTGTAAGGTGAAGAGTAGAACATGAGAAGAGAGGTCAGACACAAGCTGCCAGTCATGTAACCAGATCACATGACTAAGACAGGCTCCAGATGACGTAACGAGGGGTCAGACTTCCAACTGGCATGCACAAGCGTTGACACGCTACCCAACTAAATAACGGGGCTCAATTAGGCAGGCAAAAGTACAGCAACCCAAAAGTAATTATCAGATTTGTAAATGGAAGGAAGAAGAGGCTAGGTTTGGAATTTGATGGTAATTATCAGATTTAAGTTTACTAGGTCATATTGGTGGAAGACAAATTCTGATTGATTTACATGGATTGCACTATGCATATGACTCTTTGTTGTGTTATATTAAATTAGCTCAATGATAGTCACATAAACCTATAAATCAATAGAAAAAAATATATATATAATATTTATAAAAACTATTTATATTTATAAAAATAAATATGTTTATGTGTGTGTATATAGATATAATTGTATATGCTGTATATAGATATCTATCCATCTATATACAATATATATATATATATATATATAGTAATTGCAACAAATTTTTCTCTTCTGCATAAGGGAGATTATATATCTGAGTCTCCATTGCCAACCCAAGTTTAAAAATTGTCATATGGCCATATTATTACTGTTCATGTGGCTGTGTTCTGCCATGTAAAAGAACAAAGCGTGATTATGTCATAGCCATAAACGTACTATGACATCATCATGGCACTCTAGGTACCCTCCGGGGTTAGCTGATGCTTTTTAATACAACGGACAATGGGGTTGATTAAGGCTGGGTTCACACTTGAGCATGCAGCGGCTCACAGTAGGAGACCAGTGTGTCTCCATTCACCGTTTCAGCCTGAATTTTGGTCTGAATTCGGACCTGAAATGGACCAAAAGACGCACAGGGCTCCTGTGCAATTCCGCTGCAGAGATATGTGAACCGGCTCCATAAAGAGCCGGTTACAGTCTCCTGCTATGCAAATTGCATGCATGGAAAGCCACATCCAATTTGCATAAGTGTGAACTCAGCCTTACTAAAACCTGAGAGTGCAAAATTTGGTGCAGCTCTGTATGGTAGCCAATCAGCTTCTAGCTTGTTTGTTCAATTAAGCTTTGACAATAAAACCTGAAACCTGATTGGTTTCTATGCAGAGCTGCACCCAACTTTGCACTCTCCAGGATTTAGTTACCGTATTCAACTTCAATGAGTCAGTTGTGGTTCATTAATTGGGATAATGTTGAAACAAACTGCCTAGGATATTTAATCCCAGTAAAATCTATGGCCCGGATCCACGAAGAAGTTACGTCGGCGTATCTATTGATACGCCGCGTAACTTCTAGGATGCTCCGGCGTATCTTTGTTTTGTATCCACAAAACAAGATACGCCTGAAGCTGGGCTAGATCTGACTGATGTACGTCTTAGTACGCCGTCGGATCTAGGGTGCATATTTACGCTGGCCGCTAGGTGGCGCTTCCGTTCATTTCCGCGTCGAGTATGCAAATTAGCTAGATACGCCAATCCACAAACGTACGTCTGCCCGGCGCATTTTTTTTTACGTCGTTTACGTAAGGCTTTTTTCGGTGTAACGTTACCCCTGCTCTATGAGGCGTACGCAATGTTAAGTATGGACGTCGGGCCAGCGTCAAATTTTCCGTCGTGTACGTCGTTTGCGTAAAACGTTCGCGAATAGGGCTTTGCGTAAATTACGTTCACGTCGAAAGCATTGACTATTTGCGGCGTGATTTCGAGCATGCGTACTGCGATACCCCCACGGACGGGGGTCAAGTAAAATTAACATAAAACACGCCCACATCTTTATCATTTGAATTCCGCGCCCTTACGCCAGCAGATTTACGCTACGCCGCCGTAACTTTAGAGGCAAGTGCTTTGTGAATACACCACTTGCCTCTCAAAGTTGCGGCGGCGTAGCGTTACTACGATACGCTACGCCTGCTTAAAATTAAGCCGCGCTACGTGGATCTAGCCCTAAGTATTGACATGGACATAAGGGTGAACGAGGGGATGGGGTGCTTTTTTAATAAAAAGTTTCCACCAGGACTTTAGTGTTTTTTAAAGGGGTGGGGGAGACAAAAGTTTCACCAGTACAAAAGCAGCAAACCTACTTGCTGTGAAATTGGGCGAGTGAGTTGCACACCCCCACCCCAAAAAATCACAGTATTACTTCCTTCCAGGAGGTGTAAATCAGCCTCATTTAGCATTGTGCTGTTGTTGTTTTTTTTAGAAAGGATTAACAGGTGTTGCTTCTTTTTGAACCACAGATTAGGTAAGAAATCCAATGAAAAGGCTAAAGCTCCACAGACGATTGCACTACTTACATTTCTAGAGATTAATTGCAAGAAAGTGGAAGGAATGGATGTCCGTGGGGTAAAGCATGTAGCACTGATCATTTGGAATTAAAGCATTGTACAGCCATGCAAGGTAAATCACTGTTGTATTTAGTTTTACACACTAGGGGCCAGATACACGTAGCCTGGCGCATTGTTGCGTCCGGCGTAGCGTATCTCTGATACACTACGCCGCCGTAACTTACAGCGTATTTTCCTTATCCTCAAAGAATTTGCGCCGTAAGTTACGGCGGCGTAGTGTAACTTTGGCGGCGTAAGGGCTCGCAATTCAAATGGATGTGATGGGGGCGTGTTTTATGTAAATACGTCTTGACCCAACGTAAATGATGGTTTTTTTGAACGGCGCATGCGCCGTCCGTGGGGGTATCCCAGTGCACATGCTCGAAATTAACCCGCAACAAGCCAATGCTTACGACGTGAACGTCATTCTATGCAAAGCCCTATTCGCGAACGACTTACGCAAACGACGTAAAAAATTCAAAATTCGACACGGGAACGGCGGCCATACTTAACATACGCCTCATATAGCAGGGGTAACTATACGCCGAAAAAAAGCCTTACGGAAACTACGTAAAAAAAATGCGCCGGCCGGACGTACGTTCGTGGATCGCCGTATCTAGCTAATTTGCATACTCGACACGGAAATCGACGGAAACGCCACCTAGCGGCCAACGTAAATATGCACCTTAGATTCGACGGCGTACTAAGACGTACTCCAGGCAGATCTAGCCCAGCTTCAGGCGTATCTTTGTTTTGTGGATACAAAACAAAGATACGCCGGAGCAAACTAGAAGTTACGCGGCGTATCAATAGATACGCCAGCGTAACTTCTTTGTGGATCTGCCCCCTAGGGTGTAATTTTTGTGATCTTTTTAGCAACCAATGCCTAAAAGGCAGACATAAACGGCTCAAATTTTGGTTGTTCAGCCTGCAAGAGGTTCCCCTATCCATACTGACAGCTCAAATGGAGGATTTTCCATTGATTTTCAGTGGCTGTTGGCGCTGCTGAACAGTGGCTGCGTCCTTAGGATGCATTCACAGTACTGACAATAAGGACCTTAAAGTCTGGTAAGGATCTAAGCCAGGGGTTTCAGACTTTTGCGAAACTACAATTCCCATCATGCCTTTGCCCGTGGGAGTGATGCTTGTAACTGACAGCCTTGCAAAGCCTTATGGGACTTGTAGTTACACAACAACTGGAAGGCCACCAGTTTGAAACCCCTGATCTAAGGACCACCACATAGCAATCAGTAGTGAATGCTTCAGCTTACAAATGAATCTCTACTTTTAGGCTTCATTTCCATGGACGTTTTTGGACGTTTTTACAGCCACTTTTCTGAGCTTTTTTTGCAGCTTAAAAACGGCTCTCCATGTTAGTCTATGGCCTCATGCCCACCATGACGTTTTTGAGCTGTAAATGGCTGAGCCGTTTTTAAGCTGCAAAAAAAAAACCAGGACCAGTGCGTTCTGAAGCTCCAGCCTTAGAGCTGTAAAAACTCTCAAAAACGCACAAAAACGTGCAAAAACGCTAAAAACCGCTACCGCTGCGTTTTTGAGCTCCAGCTAAAAAAATAAAAAAATAAACATGGACAGGCGTTTTTAAGCTGTAAAAAAGGCTAAAAAATGGCTGTAAAAACGTCCATGGAAATTAAGCCTTAAGGCTGCATTCACACCTAGGCGTAGGTGATTTTCGGCGTTTTTTACTGCGATTTGCTGCGACAAATTGCGGCGTTTTTTACCGCGATTTGCCGCGACAAAACGCAGCGTTTTTAACCGCGGTTTTGTATAGGTCATTGTCGGGTATGGAGAACGCCGAAGCCGCCCGATATGCCGCGACAAAAAAGAGTCGGGGACTTGTTTGAGCTTCAGGCGTTCGGCGTGGAGATGTGAACCATCTCCATAGAGAATCATGTTATTTCTCCCCTCCAGCGTATTGTAGCGTCGCACATCAGGCGTTTGGTCGCCTAGGTGTGAATGCAGCCTAAATTTGAGAAAATGCATAAAGCCTCATTTAAATATCACCCCAGCACTGTTAAAACTGTAAAAACATAAAACATTTGTTTTTGTGGCAGATACCAATAAAATATTTCAATTGCTTTTTTTTTTTGGTTTGCCTAAAAAAAAAAGAATTCTGTAAATGATTTTCATTATGATCCAACCCCCTTTAGCGCACATCTACCCAGAAAATCGCATGACACTTCCTAACCATCTCTAACAGGCATCATTATAAATGACAGCTTTCAGTGCAAAAAATGAATTCTGTATGCAGAAAAAGAGAAAACAATAAATACATCGGTGCAATGTGTTCACACCGGCGGCTAAAAATAAGTTTGCAAATACGTACACCAAAAAAATAAAAAATTACAACCGTGTGGCGCAATTTATGTAATTACCTGGATAACGACATTGCGGTATTCCACATCGGCTTCCGCGGCTTTGGCTCATCAGATTTGAATGACTGGTGTCAGAAGGATGACAGCGTACCCTGCGCTCTAGTCTGAGGCCCTGTCGATTTAATTAACTAGGCTGCGAATAAATAAAGCACTCTGGAATATGGGCTAAAAAAAAAAAGCAAAAAAAAAGCAAAAAAAAATTTTTTTAAAAGCAAAAAAAAAGATAAAATAAAAATTAAAAAAGAAAAAAAAAAGATAAAATAAAAAAAGAAAAATAAAAAAAAAAATTAAAAACCTGCCATCCTTCCTATAGCACAGCTACATCTGATTTTTTAGCTTGAAGCCTTTTCCAGTCACTAGCTCCCTGTCTACAGATCCTCTTTAGCACTAACATGGCAGAGGTTGCCCTTCCTTCCTCTATAACCGACGTGCTGCTTTGTGCCCCTGTAAGGCCTGCAGGCGCCCTTTTTGTATGACGAGCTGCCCCCCCAGGCCTCGCCTCACACCTGTCCGTGTCGCTTACAGTCCCGGCCCATTCCTGCGCCTGCTGTCCATCTCAATCATGACTTTGACAAGCCAGCGAGTGTTGTAAAATTACACCTCTTCAGCTGTCTCTCCTCTACGAGGGGACAAGCCTCACCACTCGCCTTTTTCAGATGGACAGGGACCACGCTGCCTTGCCATTTATAGGAAAAAAACGTGTGCCCGGGCAGAGGAAACAAAATAAAGTCCCATTCATGTTTTTTTCCCCGTTTGTGGTAGATTGCTGGGGAGTAAATAAAGTTTCGCAGTTCAGGAATAAACATACTGGGGCGCACAGATTGACATTTATCGCATGTAAACATGTGTGGCAGCCCTTGCTGCCCCTCGGAAAAGCGTTTCCGCGGTGGAATGCTTTTTAACCAATGCTGGGCACTTTCACCCCCTTCCTGCACTTTGAATGACAATTGCGCGGTCATGAAACATTGTACCTAAACAAAAATTGTACCATTTTTTTTAAGACTGATAGACCTTTCTTTTGGTGATATTTAATCACCGCTGGGTTTTTTATTTTTTTGCTAAACAAATGATTCTTTGTTTCTGTTAATTGATTTTATAAATAAGTACGTTTTCTCCTTCACTGATGAGGCTGCCCTGATGGGCACTGATGAGGCACCGATGAGGTGGCACCAATGGGTACTGATGAGGAGGCACTAATATGCAGCACTGATGGGCACTGATAGGCAGAACTGATATGCAGCACTGATGGGCATTGATATGCAGCACTGATGGGCACTGATAGTCGGCACTGATGGGCAGCCTTTATGGGCACTGATAGGCGGCATTGATGGGCAGCCTTTATAGGCATTTAAAGGCAGCACTGATGGGCAGCCTTTATGGGCACTGATGTGCACTGATAGGCAGCACTGATGGGCACTGATAGATGGCACTGATGGGCAGCCTTTATGGGCACTAATTCGCAGCACTGATGGGCACTGATAGGCGGAACTGATATGCAGCACTGATGGGCATTAATATGCAGCACTGATGGGCACTGATAGTCGGCACTGATGGGCAGCCTTTATGGGCACTGATAGGCGGCATTGATGGGCAGCCTTTATGGGCATTTAAAGGCAGCACTGATGGGCAGCCTTTATTGGCACTGATGACAGCACTGATGTGCACTGATAGGCAGCACTGATGGGCACTGATTGAAGGCACTGATGGGCAGCCTTTATGGGCACTGATATACAGCACTGATGGGCACTGATATGCAGCACTGATGGGCGGCACTGATATGCAGCACTGATGGGCACTGATAGTCGGCACAAATGGGCAGCCTTTATGGGCACTGATAGATGGCACTGATAGGCGGCACTGATATGCAGCACTGATAGGTGGCACTAATGGGCAGTCTTTATGAACACTGATCGGTGACACTGATAGGTGGCACTGATGTGCACTGATAGGCAGCACTGATGGGTGGCACTGATGGGCACTGATAGGCGGCACTGATGAGGAGGCATTGACAATCATCACTGATGGGCACCAAAAGGCATCACCGATGGGCACTGATTGGCATCACCGATGGGAACTGGTGGGCATCACTGATGGGGCTGCACTGATAATCACTGCACTGATTATCAGCACAGACCCCCCTGTCAGGAGACCCCTTATCGGCTCTCCTCTACTCACACACTGTCAGCATGAATAAAGGAATGATAATAACTGGCATTTCCTAGTTAACCTGTTAGTCTTTATGGGCGCTGATAGGCAGCACTGATGTGCACTGATGGGCGGCACGATGGGCAGCACTGATGTGCACTGATGGGCGGCACGATGGGCAGCACTGATGGGCACTGGCAGACGGCACTGATGAGGAGGCATTGATAGTCCCTGCACCACAATCAATTGCGTTGCAGACAGTTGCTGGGCAGTTGTGGTACGGCTCCATACACTTAGACAGCAGTACATCCTGCCAAACACAACGCAGTTTAATTTATTGTTGCCGCATGTGTACAGTTCTGAGTGGCGATATGTCTTTATTTAGGTGGGCAGTCAGGGGGGTGGTAAAACCGTGGTTCAACTGCCCGATGAAAATAGTGACCCACCGCACCACAATCACTTGCATTGCACATGGTTACTGGGTGGTTGTGGCTCCATACAGTTAGATGGGGGTACTGCCTGGCAAACACGACATGCGGTAAAAAAAATTGTTGCGCCATGTGTGCATATCCTTGTTTAGGTGGGCAGTTGGGGAAGGGGTTGTGGTAAAACCGTGGCTCAACTGCCTGCTGAAAATGGCGACTCATTGTGCGCACAACTGCGTGCATTGCATAGCGTTGCTGCACAGCCACATACACTTAAATGGGCCGCGTTCGCTGGTGGCAGTGGTGGCCGCTCATTAGGGGCTTACTGGGCGCCGCCCCCCCAATATATGCGCCCCTAAACTACATGGACACATGGATTCCAATGGGTTTTTTTTTAAGCAAGTGATTAGAGCCAGAGGCTTCAAAAATAGGGGGCTCTGGGCACAAAGCACTGCGCCCTGAGCCCACCCTGTTGTGTGACAATAGCAAAGTAATATTCGTTAATGTCTTCCTGCTTCTCCTCCCAGCCAATAAGGAAGCGGGTCCTAAGACCCCATTGGCCGGGAGTCCTAAGACCCCATTGGCCGGGAGTCCTAAGACCCCATAGGATGGGAGTTTGAAGACCCAATTGGTCGCATGTATAAATAAATACATGGAATAAATGGTACTAAATAAATAAATGTTAAATAGTAGTAATAATAATGGTAATAAATAAACACACGCTATGAATGGTAAATAAATGGAAATAATACTACTAATAAATAAATACATGCTATAAATTGTAATACATAAATATATAAATACATGTTAATAATAATAATAGTAGTAATAATAATAATAATAATAATAATGGTAAAAAATAAATAAACACATGCTATTAATGATAAAAAAAGGGCAATAAGAATAGTAATAATAATAATAAATACATAAATACATGCTATAAATGGCAATACATAAATATATAAATACATGTTAATAATAATAATAATAATAATAATAATAATAATAATAGTAGTAATAATAATAATAATAATAATAATAATAATAGTAATAATAATAATAATAATGGTAAAAAATAAATAAACACATGCTATTAATGATAAAAAAAAGGCAATAGTAATAGTAATTATAATAATAAATAAATAAATACATGCTATAAATGGTAATACATAAATATATAAATACATGTTAATAATAATAATAGTAGTAATAATAATAATAATAATAATAATAATAATAATAATAATAATAATGGTAAAAAATAAATAAACACATGCTATTAATGATAAAAAAAGGGCAATAATAATAGTAATAATAACAAATAAATAAATAAATAAATACATGCTATAAATGGTAATACATAAATAATATAATGGTAATAATAATGAAAATAATTACAATAAATAAATAAATAAATAAATACATGCTATAAAAGGTAATACAGAAATCAAATATGCAAAAATAATTAAATAAAAAAAGAGAAAAATGTACCTACACTCCTAAACAAGCTATAAGAACTAACCACAATGTATGACTACCTATAAGGTAAAAAAAAAAACATAAAATTGATGTAAAAAAACAAATAAATAAAAATAATACCCAATAACAAATAATAAAGAAAATACACAATACAATATAAAGGGACGGTTTCTGCTTCATGCATGAAAACATTGGCACAAACATTGAAATGCAAACAACGTAAAATACGTCAAAATCAAATAAAAATAAATAAAAAATACGGTGAAAATCACAACACGGACGCAGCATTTCCTTGTTTTGTTTTACACAGCTAAATGCGGCAGACCAAAATGTAGCGGTGTGATTGGGCCATACAATCGTGCTGCTCTCAGATCGGTATGCACCATAGACCCGTGTATGGCCCCTGGGGGGCCTCAATCACACGTCAGCACATGTCTTTCCTGACAGGTGGGTTTGAGTTTTTTTTTTCTAATGCCCAAAACACACGACTGCATTGATCTGTGTTTTAGCACAGCTGTAAAACGCAGGTCAACACAAGGACACCTAAAAAATACTTATTCTTTTATTGCGTCCTGTTCACACTACAACACCGCGCTGACCTGCGTTCATGTCGCATTTTAACGCAACGCAGGTCAGCGCATGTAAAGAAAAAAAAGTTTGCTTTGTTATTTATTTTTTGATGCACAGGAAGTGATGTCACGGGAAATCCTGCAAAATGCTTTTTTTTTTACGGCGCGCTAAAACACTCGTCAGTTCAAAATGCGTGTCAATTATGCGCATAAACTGGATGGAAGTTCCCTGCATTTTATCGGCGTGAATTCAGCCCTAGGCGGTGTGAATGTTGAATGATGTTTAATGCTATTTTGCATTTGAGCGCAAATTCCATTGGAAATGCTAAATGCAGCAAAAGCCGTGTTACACCTTCTTTGACATCTGCTGCCTCCAAATAAACGCAGTGCAGGTCTCGGGGGCTCTTCACAGTAGCAGTAATCGCCCCCCTTTTACTTGCAGTTGGGGGGTGGTAAAAACAGGAGTTTGAACCTTGTGTTTACTCCACTGAGCTGGCTGTACACTCTACAATCTCTACAATCTCTATCGAGCTGGCCATACACTATACAATCTCTACAATCTCCATTGGGCTGGCTGTACACTATACAATCTCTACAATCTCCATTGAGCTGCCCACACACTATACAATCTGTACAATCTCCATTGGGCTGGCTGTACACTATACAATCTCCACTGAGCTGCCAATACACTATACAATCTGTACAATCTCCATTGGGCTGGCTGTACACTGTACAATCTGTACAATCTCCATTGAGCTTCCCATACACTATACGATCTGTACAATCTCAACTGAGCTGCCCATACACTATACAATCTGTACAATCTCAATTGAGCTGGCTGTACACTATACAATCTCCATTGCGCTGCCCATACACTATACTATCTGTACAATCTCAATTGGGCTGGCTGTACACTATACAATCTGTACAATCTCCATTGAGCTGCGCATACACTATACAATCTATACAATCTCCATTGAGCTGCACATACACTATACAATCTGTACAATCTCTATCGAACTGGCCATACAGTATATAATCTGCACAATTTTCATTGGGCTGGCCATACACTATACAATCTGTACAATTTTCCATTGAGCTGGCCATACACTATACAATCTGTACCATCTCCATTGAGCTGCCCTTACACTATACAATCTGTACAATCTCCATTGAACTGGCCAAACACTGTATAATCTGTACAATCTCAATTGAGTTGGCCATACACTATACACTCCCTCTATGGTTGCAAACGTGGTCTCCCTTTTATAATCCAGACTTCAATTTAGGAACTAGGGGCCAGATTCACGTAGGGCAGCGGCGGCGTAACGTATCGTAGATACGTTACACCGCCACAATTTTTCATCGCAATTGCCTGATTCACCAAGCACTGCGATGAAAACCTACTCCGGCGCAAAGCGGGCCAATTTAAATGGGCGTGTGCCATTTAAATTAGGCGCGCTCCCATGCCGGACCTACCGCGCATGCTCCGTTTTCGAACTCCCACCGTGCTTTGCGCGAAGTGACGTAATTTTTTCGAACGGCGACGCGCGTAGCGTAACTCCGTATTCCGGCTTACGCAAACAACGTTATTTTTTAAATTTCGACGCGGGAACGACGGCCATACTTTATACAGCAATACGATTGCTGTGTAAAGTTAAGGCACCAAAAAAACGTCTAACTTTGCGACGGGAAACTAGACTAGTGGCGACGTAGCGAATGCGAAAATCCGTCGGGAATCGCCGTAACTCCTAATTTGCATACCCGACGCTGGTTTACGACGCGAACTCCCCCCAGCGGCGGCCGCGGTATTGCATCCTAAGATCCGACAGTGTAAAACAATTACACCTGTCGGATCTTAGGGATATCTATGCGTAACTGATTCTATGAATCAGTCGCAGAGATACTCTGAGAGATACGATGGAGTATCAGGAGATACGCCATCGTATCTCCGCTGTGAATCTGGGCCTAGAACTCTATTGCCTGTGTGATTAAAGACGTACGGTAGGCATGTACCTTCCGCTCATCATTATGTATTACTCTGTAATTGAATGTTTATTTAATCAACTTTTTGATTTTTTTGTATGAAAAAAAAAATTGTGACAGTTTTTTTCTATCAAAAATTGTTAAGTATAATTATTTTTATGCTTGTTGTTTCTTTTGTAGTATTTAAACTTCATGCGACACTTCCAAAAACTCCTGAGGAAGCTCTTCTGAGCGAAACATGTAGAGTGAGAAGTGGTTGTACGTGTTATTTGGATGATATGTCTTTATGAACAGCTATTATATTTTAAAAGAAACACGTTCTAAAATGAAATTTACATATTTTTATAAAACTGAGATGTTTTTCTATTCCTGGTACTTTTAACCACTTCAGCCCCAGAAGAATTTCCCCCCTTCCTTACCAGAGCACTTTTTGCGATTCGGCACTGCGACAAATGTGCGGTCCTGCGACAGGGCTCTCAAAAAAAAAATGACGTCCTTTTTTTCCCCCACAAATAGAGCTTTCTTTTGGTGGTATTTGATCACCTCTGCGGTTTTTAGTTTTTGCACTATAAACAAAAATAGAGCGACAATTTTGAAAAAAATTCTATATATTTTTTGCTATAATAAATATCCCCAAAAAAATCTATAAAAAACAACATTTTTACACAGTTTAGGACCATATGTATTCTTCTACACATTTTTGGTAAAAAAATTGCAATAAGCGTTTATTGATTGGTTTGCGCAAAAGTTATAACGTCTACAAAATAGGGGATAGATTTATTGCATTTTTTTTTTATTTATTTTTTACTAGTAATGGCGGCGATCTGCGATTTTTATTGTGACCGTGACATTGCGGCAGACACATCGGACACTTTTGACACATTTTTGGGACCATTCACATTTATACAGCGATTAGCAATGCTGTATCCTGGCCTAGGCCAACAAGGCCCAGGCCTAGGGCAGCACTTTGCAGGGGGGAAGCACAGACAGTGTCCCAGCCGGCTTGCACTACACTGTTAGGCAAATTAGATTAGCGCCCCCATAAATCGGCCGCACTGCTTCCAGTATGTGGGCGGTTAGCATTATGCAACTCAGGTGGTGGGGGGGCGTCACTTCTAATTTTTTACCATCCCTGCCCCATTTCAGAGATTTACCTTCACTTCCTGTCCCATAGCCAAACAGGAAGTAAGAGGAAATCTATGCAAATTAAGGGAATCCATTGCCCCCCCCCCCCCAGGCCATCAGAACTAGTGTCCCCACTTGAAAATTTCAGGGTGGGTCTTACAAGGGGTGTGGCCTTGACAGGAAGGGGTGGGTCATATTTAAATTAGGGGGTGCACGAGTTTAGTCAGGCCTAGGGCAGCACAAAACCTAAATACACCCCTGGCAATTAGTGCTATAACTGCACTGATTACTGTGTAAATGTGACTGGAAGGGAAGGGGTTAACACTAGGGGGCGCTGAAGGGGTTAAATGTTCCCTAGTGAGTGATTCTAACTGTAGGGGGCGGGGACTCACAAGGGGAGGAGACCGATGTGTGTTCTTCTGTACTGGGAACACACATCGGTTTCCTCACCGCTGACAGGACGTGGATCTGTGTGTTTACACACAGATCCACGGTCCTGCCGTCATTACGTGCAATCGCGGGTGCCCAGCGGACATCGCAGCTTCCGGGCATGTGCACGGGTCCTGAGCGATTAGGGTGACCACATTTCCAAACTACCATTCAGGGACACCCCCCTTCCCAAAAATCAGCTTGTGCTGTAACGAATCACAGCACAGTGATTGGACACAAGAGGCGGGATTTATGATTTCTCCATCACAAGCAGGGGGCGGGGATTGTGCTCCTCCAGGCATTCCCGGAAAAGTACTGTCAGTGAGTAAAGCGGTGATGTGGCAGCCATTTTTGGGGGCATCAGATTGGCCCGGGGGGGTGGCTGTGTCAGTTTCATTCCGGGACACTGTATTGTCCTGGAATGAAGGTGCCCGGGACAGACCTGCGAAATGTGGGACTGTCCCTGGCAATCCGGGACACGTGGTCACTCTATGGGGTTTTTTGCCTTCCTCTGGATCAACTGTGGGTATGGAGTTGGGTGTATAGGATTGTACTGTGTATTTTATTTTGTTTGTTTATTTTTTGTGGTTGAACTGGATGGACTTGTGTCTTTTTTCAACCTGACTAACTATGTAACTATGAGCGATGCGGCGGGTGCGCGCCGCCTACACGGCCGGGAAGCCCAGGACGTCATATGACGTCCACCCAGGATGGGAGATCCCATCTGTGGACGTCATATGACTATTGGAGCGATGTGAAGTGGTTAAACTTCATGCAACACTTCCAAAAACTCCTGAGGAAGCTCTTCTGAACGAAACATGTAGAGTGAGAAGTAGTTGTTTGGATGATATGTCTTTATGAACAGCTATGATATTTTAACAGAAACATGTTCTAGAAATAAAATTTACATATTTAAAAAAAAAATGATGTTTTTCTATTCCTGGTACCTTTAAAGTCCCACCTTCCTATTTTCCATATAAACAATATAATCTATACAATCTCCATTGGGCTGACCATACATTATACAGTCTGATTGTACTATCTATGTAAAATCTCCTTTAAAATTACCAAAATTAAAGGGGTTGTAAAGGTAAAAAAAAAAATCCCTAAATAGCTTCCTTTACCTTAGTGCAGTCCTCCTTCACTTACCTCATCCTTCCATTTTGCTTTTAAATGTCCTTATTTCTTCTGAGAAATCCTCACTTCCTGTTCTTCTGTCTGTAACTCCACACAGTAATGCAAGGCTTTCTCCCTGGTGTGGAGAAAGCCTCTTGAGGGGGGAGGGGGCGAGCAGGAGTGTCAGGACACTCTCTACTATGCAGATAGAGAAAGGAGCTGTGTGTTAGTGGGCGTCCTGACTCTCCTGCTCACCCCCTCCCCCCTCAAGAGGCTTTCTGCACACCAGGGAGAAAGCCTTGCATTACCTCTGCTATCAGCATGAGTCGCTTCTGACAGGTTTTCCTGACACCAAGAGAAAAATGGTGACAGGAGAGGGACCTCGAGGCTCCAGCGCATGCCCAGTGACTGACAGCCTCCTCTCTGTTCCCGTGTGCTGTTTAAAGGGAGTTGGGGGGGGGAGGGTTTATCTGTGTGTAATTCAATCTCAGTATAAATACAGCTGTTCTGTGAAGCCCTCAGAGGTTTGTTAGAGAACCTTAGTAACCACTTAAAGCGGTGGTTCCCCCTAAAACTAATTTCTAACAATAGATTCGTAAGACCCGTTACACTGCGGGTAGGCTGGCTTTTTTTTTTTCGTACATACCGAGATCTCCCCGTCTCGTCCCTAGGCGGTGGGCGGAACTAGTTGATTGACGTTCCTCGGACGGGCGCGTACGTGACGTCACGACTTTCCGAAAGAAGCCGAACGTCGCTGCGCATGCGCCGTATAGAGTCGGCTCTATACGGCGCATGCGCAGCGACGTTCGGCTTCTTTCGGAAAGTCGTGACGTCACGTACGCCCCCGTCCGAGGAACGTCAATCAACTAGGAACGCCCACCGACAAGGAACGAGACGGGGAGATATCGGTATGTACTATAAAAAAAAAAAAAAAAGCCAGCCTACCCGCAGTGTAACGGGTCTTACGAATCTATTGTTAGCAATGTGTTTTAGGGGGAACCACCCCTTTAAGGACCGAGCCTCTTTTTCAGATGTGTTGTTTACAAAGTTAAAAACATTTTTTTTGCTAGAAAATTACTTGGAACTCCCAAACATTTTCCATTTTTTTTCTAACACCCTAAAGAATAAAATGGTGGTCGTTGCAATGCTTTCTGTCGCACCGTATTAGCGCAGCGGTCTTACAAGCGCACTTTTTCTTGGAAAAAATACACTTTTTTGAATTAAAAAATAAGACAAAAAGTAAAGTTAGCCCAATTTTTTTTATATTATGAAAGATAATGTTACCCTCAGTAAATTGATACCCAACATGTCACGCTTCAAAGTTGCGCCCGCTCGTGGAATGGCGACACACTTTTACCCTTAAAAATCTCCATAGGCGACGTTTAAAAAATTCTACAGGTTGCATGTTTTGAGTTACAGAGGAGGTCTAGGGCTAGAATTATTACCTTTGTTCTACTGATCGCGGCATTACCTCACATGTGTTTTTTTTCTTATTTATTTTACTTTATTATATTTGTTTGTACACTGTTTTTTGTTTTTTTTTTACATTTGGGTCACTTTTATTCCTTTTACAAGGAATGTAAGCGTCCCTTGTAATAGAAAAAAGCATGACAAGACCTCTTAAATATGAGATCTGGCGTTAAAAAGCCCTCAGATCTCATATTTACACTAAAATGAAATAAAAAAAAAAAAAAAAATTGAAAAAATTACAAAAAAAATGTCCCTTTAAGAGCTATGGGCGGAAGTGACGTTTTGACATCTCCTCCGCCCTGCAATGCTATGGAGACGGGTGGGGGCCATCTTACCTTCACTCATCTCCATACCCAGCCACGACAAGGACCCCTCTTAGATTGTCTGCTCCACTGTCCTGCTTCTCACTAGCTTCACCAGCTTGAATGTTGAAGCATGGGACTCCTGAGGGATAGGGGACTTTTGAATTTGGTCCTCCCCGCACTCTTGAAGGCTAGGAAGTCAACTTCTTGCAAAGCATGTCACTGTACCTGGAAGTCTTACTTTGCATAATTTGAGACTATGAAATTCCTGAATTGAAGCTAGCTGTTAGTTAGAAGGGTTAAAGAGGAGATGTCTTAGCAACTTTATTTTTTTTTGCCAATTTCAAAATTTTTAAAGGGGTTGTAAAGTACATTTAATGCATTAAGGTAAAAAACATCCGAGGATTAGTGGCCCCCCAGCCCCCCTGTTTACTTACCTGACCCCTCGAAAGTCCCGCGCTGTGAACGCGTTGGCTTCTCGGCCGGGCTTCTCGGCTCATTCATTGGTTGATTGATAGCAGCGCAGCCATTGGCTCCCACTGCTGTCAATCAAATCAGGGGCGCTGGGGGCGGGGCCGAGTGATACATTCGCCGGCTATAGCCGCCGGCTTTATCACTGGAGCGCGCCCGCAAGCTAACGCAAGCTAACCCCTTTGGGAGAGAGCTTCCCATGAAGGGGGTTAGCTGATGTGGGGAAGAGCTGAGACAGCCACGGAGGGACCCCAGAAGGCGAGGATCGGGACCACTCTGTGCAAAGATCTTGAGGATATTCATATAGGTTTAGGCTACTGGCATGGAATTAAGTATTCTGATGCCGCGTACACGCGACGGAATTTCCAACAAGAAATGTTCGATGTGAGCTTTTGGTCGGAAATTCCAACCGTGTGTAGGCCCCATCGGACATTTTTTGTTGGAATTTCCGACAGCAAAAATTGGGGAGCTGGTTCTCAAATTTATCGACGGCAAAAGTTCTTGTCGGAAATTTCCAATCGTCTGTACAGTATGCATTTCCGACGCACAAAAATCCTGCGCATGCACGGAATCATTGAACTTAATTTTTCTCGGCTCGTCGTAGTGTTGTACGTCACCGCGTTCTTGACTTTCAGAATTTCCAACAACATTTTTGTGACCGTGTGTATGCAACACAAGTTTGAGCCCAAATTCAGTCTGAAAAAAATCCATGGTTTTGTTGTCGGAAATTCCGATAGTGTGTACGCGACATAAGGTGCAGATCTTTGTTTAACTTTAATTTGTATAATGATGTGTAGGAATGCCAATGGCTGAGTAAGCAGAGATGGCATAGTTCAGATTTGAGGTTTTTATTTATTAGGATAAGATAGATAAGATGTAATTTTTACTCTAGCTCTTCCAATGAGAATCACTTATGCCCTGTACACACAACCGGTTTTCCTGACATGCCAAAACCCAACGTTTTTCTCGACATGATTCCTCTCAAGCCTGCCTTGCATACACACGTTCAGTAAAAAAAACGATCGACTAAAGCACGGTGACGTCCAACACGTACAACGGCAATTTAAAGACGACGTTCCATTCATATAGCGCCACCCTTTCAGCCTTGTGCTTTTCAGCTCGTTACAGCGTGACAAATGTGCTATCTCCATTACGAACGCTAGTTTTACCAGAACGAGTGCTCCCGTCTCATACTAGATTCTGAGCATGCGCATTTTTTTCCCCTCGGAAAAGCATACACACGAGCGTTTTTCGCAACGAGAAAAAGACTGACGGTAAAAAATAGAGCAGGTTCGAATTGCGGGAAATGCGGGCAGTTTTCTCGTCGGGAAAACTGCTTTGGAGCATACACACGACCGGTTTTCCGGACCAATCTATAAAATGACAATTTCCTCGTTGGGAAAACGTTGTGTGTACGAGGCATTACTCATTCTGCAAAGGGCTAACATATATAGGTTTGCATCATGAAAGGACACTAAAACTGCCTCACTTTGCCATGAGAAGAAACTCAACATGGGGATCAGTGGACAGTTAACAGGTATACTGGGCCATATTCACATACTTTCTGCGGCGGCATCGCGTAAGCTATTTACACTACGCCGCCGCAACTTACTGGAGCAAGTGCCGTATTCCTCAAGCACTTGCTCCGTAGTTTGCAGAGGCGTAGTGTAAAAGGCCCGGCGTATCCCCGCGTATTTCAAAGGGGGCGGCTTATATTTAAATTAAGCGCGCCCCCGTTTCGAACGAACTGCGCATGCGCCGGGCTAAAAATAGCCCAGTGCGCATGCTCTAGTTCTCGGTCGGAAAACGTCAATGACGCCGACGTGTGCGTCATTGACGTAAAGTCGTATTCAAGAACGACTTAGGGAAACGACGTACCCGACGGGAAAAGTCGACGCGGACCCGACGCCATACTTAACATGGCATACGTGGGACTGGCGTTAGGTTACCCCTCATATAGCAGGGGTAACCTTACGCTTACGCAAACGACGTAAGCGACGGTTCCGCGACGCGATTTCGTTCGGGAATCGGCGTATCAGGCTCATTTGCATAAACAAATGAGACCTGAACGTAAACGCCACCTAGCGGCCGGCTGGGAAATTACATTTAAGATCCGACAGTGTAAGTGACTTACACATGTCGGATCTTCAGCGTATCTATGCGAAAATGATTCTAGGAATCACTCGCATAGATATGCGGGTCAAAAAAGAGAGATACGACGGAGTTTCCTGAGATACTCCGTCGTAACTCTACTCAGAATATGGCCCACTGTTTGTAAGGCTGTCTATGGAATTGAGACTACAGGCATACCCCACTTTTAAGTACACAACGGGACCAGAGCATGTATGTAAAACGAAAATGTACTTAAAGTGAAACAATACCCTTTTTCACTTCTAGGGTGTAGTGGGGGGTCAGGGACTGTAGTGGGGGTGTCAAGAGCTGTAGTTAAGGTCTCAGGGGTTGTATTGGGGGTGTCAGGGGCACACTGGAACAGGGTGGGGTATGCTCTCGGAGCTTCAGCTCCTTCTACTGCGGCTGCAAAATGTCTGTACAGTACTTGTAAGGCACTTTACATACACTTTACATACACTCGCAGGTATGTCCTTACTCGCGAGTGTATGTAAAGTGAGTGTACTTAAAGCGGGGTATGCCTGTATTAGGTAGATTCAGGTAGAGTTAGGCCGACTTATCACTAGGTAAGTCGACCTAACTCAGAATCTACGCCGACTTATGTTTAAGCGTATGCTCAAACAGAGATACGCTTAAACATATCTAAGATAGGACGGCTTGCGCCATCCTATCTTAGATTGCAATATTTTGGATGGCCGCTAGGTGGCGCTTCCATTGCGGTCGGCGTAGAATATGTAAATTAGTTGATACGCCGATTCACGAACGT
Organism: Rana temporaria; assembly: GCF_905171775.1. Classification (NCBI taxonomy): domain Eukaryota; kingdom Metazoa; phylum Chordata; class Amphibia; order Anura; family Ranidae; genus Rana; species Rana temporaria. Next base: position 45,288,818 of record NC_053492.1, read on the forward strand.
ATGCCCGGCCGCCGCAGTCGATTTACGCCGTTTCCGTAAGGCATTAGCAGGCCCAAAGTTATTCCACCTATTAGGTGGAATAACAATGTTAAAGTATGGCCGCCGTTCCCGCCGCGAGATTCTAATTTTTTACGTCGTTTGCGTAAGTCGTCCGCGAATCGGGATTTACGTCGTTTACATCCACGTCGAAATCAATAGGCCCATGCGGCGTACTTAGCCGCAATGCACCCTGGGAAATGTAGGCGCCCTTGCGCCCGCCCGCTTTAGGCTACGCCGCCGTATATTAGCAGGCAAGTACATTGAGAATCATGTACTTGCCTAGCTAACTTGCGGCGGCGTAGCCTAAACAGTCTAAGCTACGCCGCCACAAGTTTGCACCCAGGTACCTGAATCTACCTATTTGAGAGCCTGTGTGGTCTGGTGTAGGCCCTTACAGGTGACATCGACCTAAAGAGGAGGACTAGAACAAGCGTAGTGTCCCAGCACACAGGGCTATTGGGTAGCAGGGACCAATGGACACTTGCTTGATACTGAGAGGAGAAACGTGATTGCTATAAATAACAGCTATACTATTTCTTCCACAGAGCTTTAGTCATGCTGCACTATAAATAGAGCACAGAGGAGAAGAAATGGATTGGAGGGAACATTCTCAGGGACGTTAAATTTAGTTCTTTTGGATGATGTCCAGATATCTCCTTAGCTGTTCAAAACCAAAGCTGTCCAAGGCGTCCAGGGAGCCTAGGCAGGAAAGGCTTAAAGAAGAACTCCATTAGGAACTAATGGTATCCGAACTTAACACAAAACCCCGGCACACTCCAAAAATAAAGAGATAGACAGGCACAAAAGAATACATGGTCAGGAGCATCAGAAGCAACCAAAGGAACGTATGGTAAAGGGGGAACAATAACTACAAGTAGATATTGATGGTCAGACTTTGAGGCCAAGGAAGTATATTAAAAAATAAAGTTTAATATCATATTAAATTACAAACAAATATACATGGTAATAAAATACAATTACAAAAATGACCACTGTATACAAAATCCTTAGAAGTCGCCGACGCACGTTTCGCCGTGGGGCTTCTTCGGGACGATAACAAGGATTTCATAGAGTATCGTACTCTACGAAATCCTTGTTATCGTCCTGAAGAATCAATTATGTATATTTGTTTGTAATTTAATATGATATTAAACTTTATTTTTTAACCACTTGACCACTGGGCACGTAAACCCCCTTAATAACCAGACCAATTTTCAGCTTTCGGTGCTCTCACAATTTGAATGACAATTACTCAGTCATACAACACTGCACCCAAATGAAATTTTCGTCCTTTTTTTCACACAAATAGAGCTTTCTTTTGGTGGTATTTAATCACCGTTGGGTTTTTTATTTTTTGCGCTATAAGAGAAAAAAGACTGAAAATTCTGTAAAAAAAAATAATTTTTCTTTGTTTCTGTTATAAAATTTGGCAAATTTAGTATTTTTTCTTCATTCTTTTGCATAAATGTGAAAGATGAAGTTACGCCGAGTAAATAGATACCCAACATGTCACCCTTCAAAATTGCACACGCTCGTGGAATGGCGCCAAACTTTGCTACTTAAAAATCCCCATAGACGACGTTGCAGGGTATTGTGGGGTATTGCGGAGTATTGTGGGGTATTGCGGAGTATTGTGGGGTATTGTGGGGTATTGCGGAGTATTGCGGGGTATTGTGGGGTATTGCGGAGTATTGCGGGGTATTGCGGGGTATTGCGGAGTATTGCGGAGTATTGCGGGGTATTGCGGAGTATTGCGGGGTATTGCGGAGTATTGCGGGGTATTGCGGGGTATTGTGGAGTATTGCGAGGCATTGCGGAGTATTGCGGGGCATTGCGGAGTATTGCGTGGGCATTGCGGAGTATTGCGGGGTATTGCAGAGTATGGGGGCATTGCAGAGTATTTTGGGGTATTGCAGAGTATGGGGGCATTGCAGAGTGTGGGGGCATTGCAGAGTATGGGGGTATTGCATAGTATGGGGGTATTGCAGAGTATGGGGGCATTGCAGAGTATGGAGGCATTGCAGAGTATTGCACAGGGAGGGATGGCTGGATCTGTGACTGCATGTGTCACAGATCCAGCCCGCAGCAGCAGCAGCTGCTGCTGCTTCCGCTCTCTCCCCTCTCCTCTCTCACACTGTACCGTTCGGTACAGAGAGGAGAGGGAGGAACCGGCGTCATCACATGACGCCGGTTTGTTTACTAGTGATCGCTCCATCATTGGACGGAGCGATCACGTGGTAAACTGCCGCTATCAGCGGAGATTTACCGTGATCCGTGATCAGCCGGGTCCGGAGGACCCGGCGGTCACGGAGACTCCCGTGTGCGCGCCCCACAGGGCGCGCGGGAGCGCGATTCTAGGAGGACGTACATTGACGCCCTCCTAGGGTTAAGCAACCGCCTTGTAGACGTATTTCGTCTATAGGGCGGTTGTTAAGTGGTTAATATACTTTCTTGGCCTCAAAGTCTGACCATCAATATCTACTTGTAGTTATTGTTCCCCCTTTACTATATATACAGATGTGGCCCATGTGAGTGCTATCCCCTCGTATTCCAAACCTCCTCCCCCTTTTTTCTTCTTCTCCTTTTTCTGCCTCTGCTTTTCCTTCCTCCCCTTCTTCACTCCCACCCCTCTCTTTATTCAAAGGAACGTATGGTTGAAAAGCTGATAGAAAACGTTGCATAAAATACTTACCTATTTGTGTTTTATATTATTTAATACTATCATGCTTCGTACACATGATCAGTTTTTCCCCCGGTCAAAAGTCCACCGGGAAAACCGAGAACCTGCTTGGTTGCTTTTCCCCGTGTACACACAGCCGGCTTTCCCGACATGAAAACTGCCATGACAGCTTTGGTCGGGAAAACCGGCCGTGTGTATGCTCCACTGCAGTGTTTCCCATAGGAAAACTGCCGAGCAACAAAACGCTAATGCCGTGTACACACGACTGTTTTTCATGACGAGAAAAATGCCATTTTTTTAATTGGTCATTAAAAACGGTCGTGTGTAGGCTCCAGAGCATTTTTCTTGATGAGAAAAATGGTCATTAAAAATTTAGAACCTGCTCTATTATCTTTGTTTTTCTCGTCGAGAAAAAACGGTCGTGTGTACGCTTTAACGACGGGGAAAAAAAACACGCATTTTCAGAAGCAAGTTATGAGACAGGAAATTAGCATAATCAGCCCAAAGGATAGCGCCATTCGAATGGAACTTTCCCTTTATAGTGTTGTCGTACGTGTTGTACGTCACCACGCTTCGTTCGAGCATTTTTCATCACGATTGTGTGTATGCAAGGCAGGCTTGAGAGGAATCACATTGAGGAAAACTTTTTTCCATGACATAAATAACGGTCGTGTGTACGCGGCATGAGAATCCTGGTGGTTTTCCTGTCGGGAAAACTGCTATGGAGCATACACACGCCTGGTTTTCCCGACCAAATGCAAACATGGCAGTTTTCCCGTTGGAAAAAACTGTCATGTGTACGAGGCATTCGTATTCTTATTTGTCATTTTATTATTTTGTGTACTTTAACATTGATGTCAATCATCCTAATTTATGTATAATTGTTAAATCCGCGCTTAGGAAATATTCCTGGGCTGCTGCCTCCCCTAGAGGTCCCTGACAAGAGGGATCTGAATTGTGTAAAGGATGTGTGGTATTGGGGTAAATGGCGCTGCCCTACAGTTAGATAGTAATATGGGTAGAGATATGGTTACATTTTTCCATAGGTTAACTTGTAGTAATGTTATTAACCACTTAAGCCCCGGACCAAAATGCAGCTAAAGGACCGGGCCCCTTTTTGCAAATCGGGACTGCGTCGCTTTAACTGACAATTGCGCGGTCGTGCGACGTGGCTCCCAAACAAAATTGGCGTCCTTTTTTCCCACAAATAGAGCTTTCTTTTGGTGGTATTTGATCACCTCTGCGGTTTTTATTGTTTGCGCTATAAACAAAAATAGAGCGACAATTTTGAAAAAAATTCAATATTTTTTACTTTTTGCTATAATAAATACCCCCAAAAAATATATATATATATAAAAAAAAACGTATTCTTCTACCTATTTTTGGTAAAAAAAATCGCAATAAGCTGTATAGATTGGTTTGCGCAAAATTTATAGCGTTTACAAAATAGGGGATAGTTTTATTGCATTTTTATTATTATTTTTTTTTTACTACTAAAGGCGGCGATCAGCGATTTTTTTCGTGACTGCGACATTATGGCGGACACTTCGGACAATTTTGACACATTTTTGGGACCATTGTCATTTTCACAGCAAAAAATGCATTTAAGATGCATTGGGCTAGATTCAGGTACCTTTTGCGCTTTTTTTTACGGAGGCGCAGGGCAACGTTTTTGCCCTGCGCCCCCGCAAATTTTCTGTGCTACCCGCGATTCACGGCAAATTCTCCTCCCGGCATTCACGGCATTCTCCGGCAAAATGCCCGGCGTAAGCGCGCGCAATTTAAATGATCCCGTAGGGGGCGGGAATCATATAAATTAGGCGCGTTCCCGCGCCGAGCGTAGAGCGCATGCTCCGTCGGGAAACTTTCCCGATGTGCATTGCGGTAAATGACGTCGCAAGGACGTCATTTGCTTCAAAGTGAACGTGAATGACGTCCAGCGCCATTCACGATTCACTTGCGCAAACTACGTAAATTTTTAATTTCGCGACGCGGGAACGACGGGTATACGTAACATTGGCTGCCCCTAATAGCAGGGGCAGCCTTATGCGAAAACCTCCGTACGCAAACGACGTAAACTGCGTACGCAGGGCTCGCGTAACGTTGTGAATCGGCGTTAGTATGCAATTTGCATACTATACGCAGAGCACAACGGGAACGCCACCTAGCGGCCATCGCAAGAATGCAGCCTAAGATATGCGGGCATAAGAGCCTTATGCCACGCATATCTTAGGCTGCAGTCGGCGTAACGAGGTTCCTGAATCAGGAGCATTCGTTACGCCGGCTCAAGTAAGCAATTGCGCTGCGTAACTATGGTTACGCAGGCGCAATTGCTCTCTGACTTTCCCACTGGAGTGAATGTAACAGATTTTTATGGGCGGATTGCAGGCACTATTTTTAACACTATAGCGCCTGCAATACGCTCCAGTGTGAAAGGGGTCTCAATGTGAAGGGAACTTTAGGAGCTGTGTATTCAACGCTCCTAAAGCGCTGCAAAGAGGCTGCTTACAGGACTTTTTTTGACGCCCTGCCAGCGCAGCGCCACAGTGTGAAAGCACTCGAACTTTCTAATTGGGATTGCAGATGCAGCTTCTTTCAAGCGCTTTACAGGTGCTTTTTTTAACGCCTGAAAAACGCACCAGTGTGAAAGGGGTCTTAATGTAAAAGTAATCCTGACAGCTAAGAAGCTGCTGGATTACTTTGAACGTGGTGCCACCCTTACCAGGCTCTCCTGTGCGATCGGAGGGCCCGGTAAAGATGCGACCAGCAGCATCCGGTTCCTGGGACAGAGTGAGAGGAAATGATCTTTTCCTTCCACTGTGTGACATCAGAAACCGGAAGCCACAAGGATTTCATCACTTCCGTTCCCGGCTTGAATAAGCATCTGATCAAACCGATCTTGGTTTGATTAGATGCTTTGCAGGCCAGAGGAGAGATCTGGGGTTTAATAGACCCCAGATCTCTCCATGAAGAGGACCTGTCGTGGATATTGTTCATCCTTTATAGCTAATAGCAATAAAAAAGATTAAAACAACAACAACAAAAAAATATGAAAATAAAATAAATAACACAATTTAAAAAAATGTAAAAGTGCGCCTGTTCCCCCGTTCTCACACACAAATGCAAATGCGCATGTAGGTCATCCACGCATATGTAAACGGCGATCGCACCACACATGTGAGGTATCGCTGTGAACAGGTATCACTGTGAACATCAGAGTAAGGGAAATAATATAAACGCCCGACCTCTGGTGTAACTCTAAACTGGTAACCTGTAAAGGCTTTTAAAACGTCGCCTATGGATATTTTTAGGTACTGAAGTTTGGCGCTGTTTCACGGGCAGGCGGAATTTTGAAGGGTGACATGTTTGGTATCTATTTGCTTTGCAGAACATAATTTTTTTATATTTTACCAAACAATTATATTGTGTTTTTGTGCATTAAAATTCATTAAATGTGTATGTAAACATTGGGGCAGATCCACGTACATCAGCGTAATTTTGCGTTGGGCGTAGCGTATCTAAGATACACTACGCGACCGTAACTTACTTTTTGTTTTTCAAATCCACAAAGAATCCACGCCGTGAGTTACGGCAGCGTAGTGTATCTTTGGCGGCATAATGGCGCGGCATTCAAATCTCTGTGATGGGGGCGTGTTTTATGTAAATACGTCGTGACCCGGCGTAAACAACGTTTTTTTTTAACTGCACATGCGCCGTCCGTGGGGGTATACCAGTGCGCATGCTCGAAACTAACCCGGAACAAGCCAATGCTTCCGACGGTGACGTCATTCTAAGCAAATCCCTATTCGCGAACGACTTACGCAAACAACGTAAAAATTTCAAATTTCTACGCGGGAACGACTGCCATACTTAACATTGAGTACGCCTCATAACAGCAGCTTTAAATATACGCCAGAAAAAGCCGAACGCAAACGACGTAAAAAAATGAGCCGGCTGGACGTATGTTCGTGGATCGCCGTAACTAGCTAATTTGCATACTCAACGCGGAATTCGATGGAAACGCCACCTAGCGGCCGCCGAAAAATTGCATCTTAGATCCGACGGCGTACTAAGACGTACTCCTGTCGGATCGACCCGAGATGCCGTCGTATCTTGTTTTGAAGATACAAAACAAAGATACGACGCGGGAAATTTAAAATTACGCCGACGTATCAATAGATACGCCGGCGTAATTCTTTTGTGGATCTGCCCCATTGCGTTTGTAAAACTGCTGTGCAAATAACGTGTGACGTAAAAATATGCAAAACAATATGCAAAACACCCACCATTTTATTTACTAGAGCCTCTGCTTAAAAAATCTATAATGTTTGGGGGTTCTAAGTAGAAAACATTTTTTTAAGTTGTGGTTAAAGAGATTTATATTGTTTTTTTTTTTGAGTAATTTTGTGCAGGAGTACTAGCTATATTATATTATAAAATATTGGGATGGTCATTATTATTGCTACTACAACTCCTGTTGTTTTTTTTTTGTTTTTTTTACTACTACACTAGTCAGGAGCACTTTAAATTGACACTGAGGTCCTGAGATCTGAGATGCTGAAGTCTGAAAGCTACTGAAGGCAGAATGGTTTGCTGAAAAATGAAAATAAAAGTAAATTCCCTGCACTGATATCCCTTGTTCTCCGACAACTTCTGTTCACAACTCTCCTGTTACCTAATCTCTGATGTAGACATACCTTATGTTAAGGTCAATGGCATTAGAGAGGTCACCAGAAGGACCCATCAAAATGTTGTTATTAGGTCCCATGAACTGTTAAAATCCTACTGTCGCCACATGTGAGCTCACATGCGGCTCAAATGCGTCCCCGTTCACCGTTTTAGAAAAAGACTACGAGGAGAAACCAATCAAGAGTGCATAACTGGCAATCCTTGCCACATCCCAGAGAAAATTATATATATTTTTTTGGAAATGGGGTGCCCCTTTTAGGCCCCGTACACACTAGAGGATATCCGCCGGACCGTTTCCAGCGGATAATTCCTCTGCCGGATTTGGATCTGATGGCTGTACACACCATCAGATCGAAATCCGCGCGGAATACATCCGCGGTGACGTGTCGCGCCGTTGCCGCGACGATGACGCAGCGACGTGCGTGCCGCTGGAAGGTAAATACTTACACGCATGCGTGAAATCAATATGACGCATGCGAGGGAGGGGAGCGGACGGACTGATCCGTTAAGTCTGTACAGACGACCGGATCAGTCCGCTGGACTGGATTCCAGCGGATAGATTTCTTAGCATGCTAAGAAATTTTTATCCGCTGGAAATCCGTCGGCTGGAGAAATCTCCGCCGAAAAATGTCCGCTAGGCCGTACACACGACCGGATTTGTCCGCTGGAACTGATCCGCGGATCAATCCCAGCGGATAGATCCGGTCGTGTGTACGAGGCCTAAGGCCCCGTACACACGACCTGATCTATCCGCTGGGATTGATCCGCGGATCAGTTCCAGCGGACAAATCCGGTCGTCTGTACGGCCTATCGGATATTTATCCGCAGAGATTCGTCCGGCCGGTCCATTTCAAGCGGATAGAAATTTCTTAGCATGCTAAGAAATCTATCCGCTTGAATCGGGACCAGCGGATTGATCCGGTGGTCTGTACAGACTCACCGGATCAATCCGTCCACTCCCCTCCCTTGCATGCGTCGTAATGATTCGACGCATGCGTGGAAGTACTTACCTTCCAGCGTCGCGCACGTCGCCGCGTCATCGTCGCGGCGACGGCGCGACACGTCACCGCGGAGGAATTCCGCACGGATTTTGATCCGATGGTGTGTACACGCCATCGGATCCAAATCCGGAGGAGGAATCTCCGCTGGAAACGGTCCAGCGGACCGTTTCCAGCAGAGATCCGGTCGTGTGTACGGGGCCTAAGGGATTTTATGGGCAAGGAAAGTGAGCCGGAATGAAAGGGAGTATTGTCGTAAAAAATGCCCATAAAATTCCTAAAAGGAGCACCCCGTTCACCATTTTAGGTCCTATTTCAGCCCAAATTTTGGGCTAAATTCGGACCTGAAATTGACCAAAAGACGCACAATGCTCCTTTACAAATTCGCACTGGAGCCACAGTGGAAATATGTGAACCGGCTCCATAGAAACCTGGGCAAAATCTCCTGGGAACCCGCAGCCAATTGGCAATAGTGTGAACCCAGCCTTATACTGTACCTGCAATGGATTTTTTGAGGTACCACAGCCACAGCAATACAATATAAAAAATTTGGAGGTAATACACTCCCCTTTACTATTTCATCATATATACAATTTATCTAATCTGGCCTCCCATGAACTGTAGTTACTCCTCTGTTTGGACTATATATATACACACTAATGCAGCGTACACACGATCGGAAATTCCGACAACAAATGTTCGATGTGAGCTTTTTGTCGGAAATTACGACCGTGTGTGTGCTCCGACAAAAAAAATTTCAGAGGTGGTTCTCAATTTTTCCGCCAGCAAAAGTTCTTGTTGGAAATTTCCGACACACAAAAATCCTACGCATGCTTGGAATCATAGAACTTAATTTTTCTCGGCTCGTCGTAGTGTTTTACCTCACCACATTCTTGACATTCGGAATTTCTGACAACATTTGTGTGACCGTGTGTATGCAAGACAAGTTTGAGCCAAAATTCATTTGGAAAAAAATCCACTGTTTTATTGTCGAAATTTTCGATCGTGTGTATGCCACAGCATAGTACAGGACTTTTGGTGTACTTCCAGAAAGCACAATATAAACTTGGGATATAAAAGAGGTCTATGACTGGCGTAAGACCTAAAGCCCTAAAAGACCTAAAGCCGGCGCTCTAACCACCTGTCAGAGAAACATATTGGATTCTGAACACTAGATGGCAGCAAAGTTGTCAGTGGGAGCTGTCAAAGAAACCTTCAGCTGCAGACTGGCTGTCACATGACACGCACCACGTGATTTCCACATGACTTCCTGGCTGCCTATAAAGCTGAGCAGATTCTCAAAGGAAATTGCTGGTTTGTCTTCAGCTTCCTGTACCTGAGTTCCTGTTGACTGATTACCTGCTGTGACCCGGATTGACCCTGACCTACTCTGATCTTCTCCTGGACCCGACCTCGACCTTGTTTTATGGACTTTGTTCCTGCCTCCTGTGTTTGACCCTCTGCCTGTGACCGGGATTCACCTTCAGTCTCCTGTGCTTTGACCTTCTGCTTGTGACCCAGTTTTGCCTCCTGTCTCCAAGTGCCTTGACCTCCAGTCTATGACCTAGATTGTCTGCTTACCTGTGTTTGAGCCTCAGCCTGCTCTGAACTTTCTACCAGTCTTCTTCTGCTGGACCCTGATACCCATCGGTCTCAGCTCAAGTTCTACAGGACTTCCACTCAAGCTCTACCCTGCCTGCTGGTGGCTTGTGCCTCTTGGTGCCGTCCACCCTCTGTACCACCTCCAGGGGGCGTACTGCGCTTAGTCGCAACAGCGAACCGCTCTCGGCATACCACCATTGTAAGGGGGGAATTCTTCCTACTGATCACCAAATGTAGGGGCCATTTCTCTCATTGACCTCAATAAACTGATCTTAGTAAGAGTTCTGCAAGACCTGAAAATTATTTTAGTGGTTCCTACAGGATAAAAAGTTTGAGAAAGATTAAAAGGGGAAAGATCAACTTTAACAACTTCCCACCCGGCGTATAGCACAATGACGGCCGGGCGGGAACACTGTTGTTCTGGGAGGAAGTCATATGACGTCCTCCTAGAACGTGCCTCTCACACGGCCATGGGGCCATGCAGCGGCACAATCTGTCACTGGCTGTGTTTACCAGACACAGCCGATGACTAATCACTGTACTGGCCTTCTGGCAGTATCATGTGATCACTGTGACCAATCACAGTAGATCACATGACAGTTGTAAACAATGGATGGCTTCCTTTCATGCCATCCATTGTACACAATTGTGTTGCTAGCTGTGGTTGATCACAGTTATCACATGGTACAGACAGGGACAATCACAGCCCATCTGTATCATGTGATTAGCTTTGGTCAATCACAGCTAATCACAACAAAAGACACTAAATGAACCACATTCAGTAAAAATGGTTGCTTATACCAATGCAATTCACTGGTATAAGCAATTATAATGTGTAAAAAAAAGAACAAAGTGTAAAGCCCCGTACATGTTCTCTATCTAAACTCCGACAGAATTCCTCGGAATTTCCAGTGGAAAAAATCTGATGGGGCATACACGTCTGACTTTTTCCAT
>NC_053492.1:45600279-45714672 GCF_905171775.1 Rana temporaria
CAGCTCACCCAGCTTTTTATTATACATCGTACATACTGTACACCTGAAAAATTGTATAAATGGCGCAGAAGGGATGACCCATTTTGCCCCCTCTGTCTAGTAGACAACGGGACTCTTGTGAATATGCTTTGGAGGTGTCCGAAGCTGCAGCGCTATTGGGGGGCAGTGATGGCCACTGTTAATAGTATATGGAATCTTCAACTGCCTATGGACCCTAAACGTTGTGTGTTGGGGTGGTTAGACGAAGAAAAGTATATGCCATATACTTCTATTGCTATTCTAAGGGCCCTATTTTTGGCCAGGAAACTTATTGCTAGGAAATGGCTGTCTGTAATGGCCCCCACACATACAGAGTGGATAATATCGGTAAAGGATTCACTCGTTAGGGAACAACTTACGTTTAAGCATCGGGGCAATCTGGGGAAATTTGAGAACATATGGGGCCCCTGGCTGGATACCCCAGGTCTAGCCCCAATGCGGTTGATGCAAAGTAGAATTCTTGGGGACAGAGATGTATTGGCCATCGGGAGGAAGTAGAATGAACAGGCGAGAAGGGAGGGTGATATATTTTTGTCTTGGGTGAGATAGAGGGAGGAGATAGGGAAGGGAGGGAAGGAAGGGAGGGAAGGAAGGAAAAAAATAAAAAAAGGGAAGGAAGGAGGAAAAAAAAAACAAAGTATATACTTAAGGTCTTTTTGACATAATACACCCAAGATAGAGCTGAAGAATATAGAGGTGCAATGTGGATACGTATGTTTTGGAAGATATGTGAAATCTCCTGTGGTGAAATGTACCCTGTAATGTTTTGTAATGTATTTAAAAAATAAAAAAAATAAGATTCACCAAAAACCCTGATTGTACTTTTTTTTTAGCCATGTACCTGCATTGGAGTGTAGTCACTTGTACATACATTTGCCATACTCAACTACAGAGAAGTGCCAATACCATCTAGGTAGCTTGTCCTTCAATATGTGTTGATGTCAAAGAGCAGCGGGATGGCAGGTCAATGCAGTAAAGTTGTCAAAAAGGGGCAGATGTGTTCATTTTAAAAACCTTGACAAACACAAACCCACCAAGGGTGGCAAAGGTAACCAACACTCCCAGATGATTTGAACAGACAGAGGTTGCAGCCCTTGAATGGAAGAAGGTAGGAGGCATGGGTCATTTTATGCCAGTGTCCCCCACTACACTCAGGTTCCCTACTCTGCTGAGCCCTGTAGAGATATAATGGGGGGGGGGGCTCAGGGGTGGAGAGAGGAACCACTGTTCAGTGGGAGGGGGATAAAGGCGAAAAAAATGGAGTTACACTTACCGGTAACGTCCTTTCCAGTAGTCTTTCAGGACAGCCACAACTTGAGAGATAGGCTCCTCCTCTTCCTTAGGAAGAACTGCCCAGCCTTTAAAATCTCTCCTCCCCCTGCTAGACCTCAGTTTTTATACGAGCACTCCGGTCCGCTGGGGAGACACAAGAACATGTTAGTAATCCATAGTTAACACATCAATATCATACTATGTTCCTGGATTAGAAACCCCTTCTTCCTACTATTCGGGAGGGTAACTAGGGCTGTCCTGAAAGACTACTGGAAAGGACGTTACCGGTAAGTGTAACTCCATTTTTCCCTATCCGTCTTTCAGGACAGCCACAACTTGAGAGGATAATCGAGTACTTACAATTTAGGGTGGGACCACGGCTTGCAAGACTTTTCTCCCAAAGGCTTGTTCACCTGCTGACACCAAGTCTACTCTGTAATGCTTGATGAAAGTGGCGTAGCTGGACCAAGTTGCGGCTTTGCATATTTGATCTGGCGTCGCTCCAGCCCTTTCAGCCTGAGAAGTAGCCACCGCCCGAGTAGAGTGTGCCTTAATTCCTGTAGGGACTTCCCTACCAGTCAAGGAGTAAGCCTGCCCAATAACTAGTCTGAGCCACCTAGCAATAGTGCGCCGAGACGCTTTCTGTCCCTTTCTGGTCCCAGAAAACAAAACAAACAAAGAGTCTGACTTCCTAAAAGCTCGAGTCAGCTCCAAGTACTGTAGGATACATCTCCTAACATCTAGTGTACTAAACTTAAATTCCCTTTCACCAGAGGGATTGGAACAAAATGAAGGTAACACAACCTCCTGGCTTCTATGGAACTTGGAAGCCACTTTCGGAAGGAAGGCTGGATCGGTTTTAAAAACAACTCGATCCGGGAAAATTACACAAAAAGGAGGACGAATGGACAGGGCTTCCAATTCACTGACCCTCCTGGCAGTAGTCACTGCAACTAAAAAGACTGTTTTAAATGTTAGATCCTTTAAAGAACACTTGTCTAAGGGTTCAAAGGGCAACCCTGTTAGCACCTGTAAAACTAGTGATAGATCCCACTTGGGGAAGGGAGGTCCCTGGGAAGGTTTCTGTCTGGACAAAGCCCTAAAGAACCTGATGACCCAGGGATTGGATGCTAGAGGGCTCTCTAGAAATACACTGAGTGCTGAGACCTGGCCTTTAAGGGTACTCACTGACAAGCCTTTATCTGCTCCGCACTGGAGAAATTCCAGAACGGACTTGTGGCTTTGTGTTGGAAAGGAAAATTCCTGGCACCAAATATTAAAACGAATCCAAACTTTTCTATAAATAGAACGTGTCTCCTTCTTCCTACTGTTAAGAAGGGTAGCAGTCAGTTTGTCCGAAAAACCTCTGGACCTCAGCAAGGACTCCTCAGTAACCACGCCGCAAGGTTCCACCTGTGTACCTGAGGGCACAGAACTGGACCCTGCGAGAGGAGATCCTCTCGAAGAGGAAGAAAAAGAGGGGGTTCTGTGGTCAGTTGCTTGAGAACCGAAAACCAAGCCCTCTTGGGCCAGTAGGGTGCCACAAGGATAAGTGAGGTGTTCTCCAGCTGAAATTTTCTCAGGACCAGTGGTAGAAGAGCTGGGGGTGGGAAGGCGTAACAACTCCCGAATCGCCAGCTCTGGGATAGGGCATCTATCCCTCTTGCTCCCTCTCCCCTGCCCCGAGAGAAAAACCAATGTGTTTTTGCGTTCTCCCTGGATGCGAAGAGATCTATCTCCGGAGACCCCCATCTCTTGACCAAAAGATGGAAGACCTCCTGATTGAGGGACCACTCGTCTTCCCTCAGTTGACTTCGACTGAGGAAATCCGCTGTACTGTTTTCTATCCCCCTTAGAAAAACTGCTGATAAGGACAGGGTGTTTGTTTCGGCCCAGCGAAAGATTCTTGTTGTTATGGCCGACAGGGCTACACACCTGGTGCCACCCTGCTTGTTTACATAGGCCACGGCCGACGCATTGTCTGACCTCACCTGGACGTGGTGTCCTCGAAGTCTCTCCTGAAAGAAGATGAGAGCTAAACCGATCGCCCTCAGCTCCTTCCAGTTGGAGGAATGTTTCAGCTCTGCCACTTCCCAAACACCCTGTGCTGGAAGTACCCCCAGGTGAGCCCCCCAACCTCTGCCGCTGGCGTCTGTGGTGACAATCAATGGAGACCGGATATGCCATAGACGACCCTGTGACAGATTGGTGATCTTTCTCCACCACCAGAGGGATCTCTTTACCTGACTTGGGACCTGTACCAGGACGTCTAGGTGTTCTGAGTTGTGGTCCCAGATTCTGAGTACAAAGGCCTGCAGGGCCCGAAAGTGAATCCCTGCCCACTGGACTGCCGGTAGAGTGGAAGTTAACAGTCCTAGTGTTGACATCAGGAATCTGATTGAAACCTGATGGCTGCCCTGGAGGACAGATACTGACTTTTCTAACTTTAGAGCCTTCTCTAATGGAAGGAAGACCCTTAGCAGGGTGGAGTCCAGGGTGTACCCTAAATAAGGAATACGCTGCGATGGTATTAGACTGGATTTTTCTAGGTTTAACAGCCAACCTAGGTCCATAAGGGTCTTTTTGGTTAGTTCCAGGTCCCTGGAGACTTGTTCCGGAGAGGCTGCAAAAAGAAGCAGGTCGTCCAGGTACGCTATTATACCCACTCCCTGAAGACGCAGAAAAGCTATTGGTTCCGCCAGGACCTTTGTGAACACGCGGGGTGAGGAGGATAGACCGAATGGCAAGGCCTGGAACTGTAGGTGCACCACCGAAGTTCCCAAGTCTATCGCTAGCCGTAGAAACTCCTGAGACCCCTCTGCAATGGGTACGTGCAGGTACGCGTCCCTGAGGTCCAGGGAGACCATAAAGCAATTCTGTGGTAGGAGGGCCCTTACCGTGAAAATTGACTCCATACGGAATCTTTTGTATGTTACTGACTTGTTCAGCGGTTTCAGGTTTAAGATTAACCTGTACTTGCCAGAGGGTTTCTTTACCACGAAAACGTGGGAGTAAAACCCTCTTTTCTCCTCTCCTTTTGGGACTCTGCAAACAACATTTTGGACCTCCAGATCCCTCAAGGCCCCCACTAGAGCTTCTGCTTTTTCCTTGGCTCTGGGAAGCTGAGTGACCAGGTACCTCTGTGGCGGAAGGCATGAGAACTCTAGGGAATACCCCTTTCTCACTATCGCCAATACGTACCTGTTTGGGGAAAAAGACTCCCATTGTGGGAGGAAGGCCCCCAACCTTCCCCCCACTCTGATCTGGGAGTCATTGTTTTTTGGGGGGCTGGTCAGGTGGGCGAAAAATCGCTCCTCTTCCCCTACCCCTAGGTGTCCAGATCCTTTTTTGAGTCTCTGGTTTCGGGACCCCTGTTTGTCTCTGGGGACGAAACCCTCTCCCTTTTTGTGGAGTTTTACGTTTAAACGGAAAAGATTTTTTCTTATCTGCCGTGCGGTCTAAGACTGACTCCAGGTCAGGACCAAATAGGAGATCTCCTGTAAAGGGAATCCCACATAACTTAGACTTGGACGCAATGTCTCCTGACCAAGTCTTGAGCCAGAGAGCTCTTCTGGCAGAATTAGCCAGGGCTGCTGACCTGGCTGACATGCGGACGGATTCTGCTGAGGCATCCGCAATGTAGGCTACCCCTTTTAAAATTGTGGGGAAGGAAGCCAAAATAGTGTCCTTGTCCGTATCTGCCTCAATATGTTCTTGGATCTTTGAGAGCCAGTGTTCCAAATTACGGGCCACTACTGTAACTGCTAATTCTGGTTTTAAATTGCCAATTATGGACTCCCATGCTTTTTTCAACAACGAGTCCATTCTCTTATCCATAGCATCCGTCAGGTTGCCCATATCCTCAAATGCTAAATCAGTCTTTTTAGAGACTTGTGAGAAGGCCACATCTAACTTAGGGTTCTTATTCCAAACAGACGTGGAATCTTCCGCAAAGGGAAATCTTCTCTTAAGGGATTGAGAAAAGAAAGGCTTTCTTTCAGGGTCCTGCCACTCCTTAACAGTATCAACCAGAAGTTCGTGCACTGGGAAAACCCTGCCCTTGTGTTCCCCTAGACCTTTGTACATCTGGTCATGGAGACTAAGGTTTAATATCCGTGTGAATGCCTAGGGTCGTGTAAATGGCCCCTAGTAGTTCCTCAACCTCATCAAGAGATAGCTTGTATCTGGAAGACTTCTTGGACTCACTGTCCTGGTCTTCTTCACCTGACTCTGCCTGCGAGTCGGAAGCAACATTCTCCATTAAGGAGTGCTGCCCCTGAGAAGGGCCTGCAAAATCAACTGCTTCCGCTGAAGGATCAGGAGAGGCAGGTGCAGGACCCTGAACATCAGGGTGGGCTGTAACCTGTGTGGGTACCAGGGGGGGTTGCACCCTTTCAAACAAGGTTTTGAAAGAGGAAAAGGTAGAGGCTAGTTCCTTAACTGAAGCAGCTAGACTAACCTCCTGTTCTGCATCCCTTTCCCTAACTAGAGAGTTTATGCAATCTCTGCATAAAACTTTTGCCCAAGAATCAGGAAGGGAATCCCTACAGGAAGCACATTTCTTCTTAGAACTATGTGTCCTTCCTGTTTTTTCTTGGCTCTTTTCTAGGCTCTTCTGAAAAATAGAAGACATAAGGACCCACATTTAAAAGAGCAGAGATATAAAAGAAAAAAGTTTTTTTTTTTTTTTTTTTTTTTTTAAAAACAACATGGTTACAACCCTCTGGGAAGCACTAGACAGACACTACTGCTAGGTGCCCTTGCCGTCTATCCCTCCTCTCCCCCAACCACCAAGGGAAAATAGAGGAAGGAAAAGAGACATAGTCTAAAGTTTTGGGAACCTTCCCCAGGAACCCTTACCTTGGACTGGCTGGAGGTAGCGTCCCTAGTCGGGTCCCGTTCCGGAGAGGTCACCGACATAGCGGGGTGGTTGCGCTGTGTCTAACTCGTCCCAACGAGTATCCGACACTCCAGCAGGACGCGTGGGTCTCTTATCAGCGCCGCGACCCGGAACCGGAAGTCGCGGGTCATAGGGAATCCTTTCCGAGGCGCACCGGAAATGACGTCGCCCGCCACTCGGCCCGCATTTTAAAAAAAAAGAAAAACAATGTGCGGCCTGTAATCAGGGTGCCCGGAGCTGAATTCCCCCGCCGCGGTCCTGTGGACACGATAGGGACCCCCCCACAGAACCGTCTGTCGCGCTCGACCTGGTTGGGGTGCGTTTCTTTTGGCGGTAAGTTCTTTCGCCCAATCTCCTTTAGGAAGCCCTCTCCATAGGAAAATAATGATGGCCACAGTCCCCTGACTGCCCTGCCTGGTTCCTTAGCAGTGTCTCCCCACCGGAGGAAACACTAAGAACTGAGGTCTAGCAGGGGGAGGAGAGATTTTAAAGGCTGGGCAGTGTTTCCTAAGGAAGAGGAGGAGCCTATCTCTCAAGTTGTGGCTGTCCTGAAAGACGGATAGGGAAAACACTTTTGGAAGTCAAAACTGATGTAGGCGAGGAGCTGCGGTGGCTCAACGCGATTGGCACTGCGCTGACAAGCCAATCACCTCTGCAGCTAGGGGTTCGAATCTCGGTCTTGGCTACATGTGAATTGAGTTTGGTGGTCTCAGCCCGGCTCCCGGTGGGTGTGCTATGCGAGGTAAGCCTGTGCTTAGTACGCCCACCCCCCTCCCACAAAAACCACCACACTTACTTGAAATTGGGTTAACATGCACGCACATTGACCACGCGGTCTCTAAAAAGAGAGGCAAAGGACTAACTGGGCTGGTTGAGCGGGCTAATCCTCTCACTCCCTTATAGGGAGTCCCTCTGCCCCGTTGGGCTTCAAAGCGGAGCAGGTAGGGCGGGCTGTGTGGGAGGACCCCCTCACGCACCCGCCATTGCCACCCGGGGCATGGAGAAAGATGGCAGATTGCCTCTGGGGAGGCCTGCCTACTCCCAACTCCTGCAGTCCGTCTCCTCTCTCGAGTACACACACAAAATACACTTTAAAAAAAAAAAAAAAAACACTGATGTAGGCTGCAGCACTGGAACTGAGGGAGGTTGAAGCCACTGGAGAGTACAATACCCTTTACAACATTATTGCATTAGACGTTATTTGAAGAGGCTTACAAAGTCTTTAAAAGGAATTAATGTAGTCATGCACACAACAAAACCAACCAAATATTAAAAGGAAGACAAGGCATTTTATTGGCAAACAAAATTTACATTTAGCACAAAAAAAAATAAAAACCACCCCTATAATCTGGCCAGTAATGCAATCAGCTTGTTCAATAATTTGTAGTAAAAAGGCAGAACTAAAAATTACCCAATAGGACACCAGTCAGGTTATTGCACACACTTCCATTAGAACTTTTGCACAGAACACAAAACTGTATCCCAATCAGGCTTCTTGCTTTCAAATAGAACAAACAGGTTTACAAAATATTGTTGCTTTATACTGCCAGGCCCGCTTTATGTATGAAATATAATCTGTTTAAAACCCAACAGAAGATCATTAAACTGCGCATTGTTGCTGTACCCCAGCTAGACTCGCGCCTTTCTTAAAACTGCCATTTCCAAAAGCTAGTTTTACCATTTGGCATGGAACAGTAGACACATGAAAGCTAAGCAAGTGTTTCAGACAAAGCGTACAATACCTAAAGACTATTGGTGGAACTTTCACCAAGGCAGCTGCTAAGGGACCATTCTACCCACTTCCACAAGGTTTGCCTGCACAGCAATTTGGTTTCTAAGCTCTGTACAACGGCAACAAATTTTGTTTGATAGGGAAGTTGGTAGAACCAATGATTGCCATGTCATGGACCTGCCTTACAATACAATTTAAAAGAAAGTTGTTCTACTTTAGTAGTTTTGGGAAGGTGGATTAAAAGGACAGGGGGAAAATAAGATTTAATAAAAAACAGTTGCAGTGCAAAAAAAAAAAAAGTTTGGAGCAGCACTGCACATAAAAGTGGCATTGTCTGCCAGTATGCTAGAACCCTGAATACTAGCACTGGTTAAGTTGGCATCTTAATTGTTCTGGAAGCTTGTTTGGTGAGATGGCCCAGTTGAGCCAGTAAGGCAATTAGAGCCATAAATTCCATCACGTGCTTTCAGATAAAAACCGTCCCATTAAAATGCAATTAAAATAGTGGTTTCTGCTAAAGTTTTGGATAAAAAACAACTCAAGCCTTGGAGCTCTGATGGAAGAGGGACCAGGATAGGATATTATTCTTTTGGAACTCCAGCAACTATATCAGACTCTATTCCACAATGGTCCTGTCCACGCAGAATCTTGAAGAGACCTGGCAGAAGTGAAGAAGAAAAAAAAGCCAGTGAGTACATAGCAAATTAGGTACACAAAATATGAACTTTGTTACTGTCTGGGCCAGCCAAAATTCAGAGCTCTGCTTTGGAAATTGGCAAGCATCTTCTTTGGGCTACCACCCCTTGGCCTGATGACTTAGCTTAACCAAAATGCAGATAAAGGGCCAGGCCCCTTTTTGCGATTCGGCACTGCGTCGCTTTAACTGACAATTGCGCGGTCGTGCGACGTGGCTCCCAAACAAAATTGGCGTCCTTTTTTCACCCCACAAATAGAGCTTTTTGGTGGTATTTGATCACCTCTGCGGTTTTTATGCCAACAAAAAGAGCGACAATTTTGAAAAAAATTCAATATTTTTTACTTGTTGCTATATATTAAAAATGCATAGTTTACTGTGAAAATGACAATTGCAGTTTGTGATTTTACCACAAGGGGGCGCTGAAGGGGTTAAGTGTGACCTCATCTGTGTTGCTAACTGTAGGGGGGTGTGGCTGTAGGTCTGACGTCATTGATTGTGTGTCCCTATATTAGGGAACACACGATAGATGACGGCGCCACAGTGAAGAACGGGGAAGCTGTGTTTACACACAGCTCTCCCCATTCTTCAGCTCTGGGGGGACCGATCGCGGGACTCTAGCGGCGATCGGGTCCTGCGGCCACGGAGCTTCAGACCGGGTCGCGGGCGCGCGCCCGGCTGGGCTTTAAACAATCACGTACAGGTACGCGATTGTGCCCAGCCGTGCCATTCTACCGACGTATAATGGGCGTTAGGCGGTCCTTAAGTGTTTAAACCTCATCTGGTAGGAGGTGGACAGAAGTCACATAGAGGGCTTAAGTTTTTTAAAACACCATGGTCTTTTGAAAATACTAGACAGCCAGGGTCACCTAGCAAGGCAGTCCAAGTTTTAACAAACCAAGTGAAATATTTAGCTTTAACTGGGCCCCCCCCCCCCCCAACTGCCATTACAACCCAAATAAATTTGTGTTGTCCATGGCTGCACTTCAGTAGCTACAGTGGCGCAATCCTGTGAAAAACCAATCTGCCTTGATCTAGTGACGCTACATTATGAAGAAATACCACCAGACATATCATACCGTTATCACCCCAGTCTGTGTTCCAGGAGTTGACACAAAGCCAGTATGGAGTTCCGTTTTCTACTCCCCAGCCAATGACTTTAATAGCATGGCCACCAATTTCCTCTCCAGTTGTGTGCTGGTAGACACCTAGAACAGAATAGAGTACTGCATTGATCTATGGACATTTGGCTGAAATACACAGATTTAGGAAACTTTCCATACATTTTGGTGCACCTTTCATAAAAGCATCCCCCCCCCCCCCGTCTCATTTTAAAGCCCCTACACATCTCATCACTATAGAACACTTGCATCTTTAAGTGAAGTCCCATAGGGAAAGGCACTGCATTTCCTGTCCCGAGACTGAAAAGTGGGAAACTCCATAGAGTGCAAATCCCACCCAATTTTCAAACAAGTATTCTCCTCGAAAAAAATTCTGGTACAGAATAAAAATCTAACAAAACCAAATTCACCCTTCTCTAAATATAGAAAAATTGTGTTCAGAGGTTGTATGTTAAAGTGTCTATAGGTGCATGTGCAGGCCTACCGACACAAGTGCAGTATAATAGTCATTTGCCCTCTGTGGCCCTTCTGTCCTCATTTACCCCACAAACAAAAGTACTGTCATAGTCTTCAAAACATCCTCACAGGAGCATAGAACTGGTAGAAGTACAGGCTGCCACAACAAAGCTGTCTTGAGCCACAAAGAGGCTTTACAGAAGTCATGAATGTCAGGCTCTTACCAGATTTGTAATTAGGGAAGTCTTCATACACCGTGAAGGCGCCCTCTACTGGGCCATTCTTGTAAATCTCAGCCATGATCTCCTGTTGGTTATTGTCGACACTGTAGGCATCCCCACCTATGAAATTTAAAAAGTAGAAACTATAACATCCTCTGCACATGATACATCTCATTGGCAAGTCACCAAGGTGGCAATACTGCCTGTATGACAGAACAGGCACCACAAAGCCAATGAGGGCCCATCATGAGATTTGAAGAATGTTGGGGGGGTGTCAATCTCATCTTTGAGAAAGGTTACACAGCAGATGAACACCAAGTTTATCGCACATAATTTAATGGACTACACGGAAGCCTAAAAATGCACAGAGAAGACTGATAAAATAAAGCATCGGGCAGCTATGTGGCAGATGAGGCTTAATATTGAGAATTGTAAAGTTATGCACTTGGGTGTCAAAAAACATGAGAATTTGATGGAAAGGATTTGGGGTGCTTGCAGAATATTCATGCATTAAGGGCACACAATCCAGAGGTCAATTCTACCCCTCAACACTGGTTCAACCTCATCTTGAGTATGCAGTTCAGTGTCGGTCTCCAATAAGCGGGAGGGAGAACCTCAACTATGAGGATTGATTAGGTTATACACATCTAGGCTTGATTCACATCTATGCATGTTGGTTTTGAACGTTTCTGCAGTGCTTGCTGTGATTTTGCATTTTACATTGTATTTAGCTAGTTGCCAAGGAGGGGGCCAGGAAGACAGCCGCCACGTCCTTGACAACCGATGAGTTATCAGCCGAGTAAAAAAAAAAAAAAAAAAAAAAAAAAAAAACAACAGTTTGACAAGTCTATTCTCCATCTTCTCCCACCCATCTTCATCCTCCAGTCTTCTCCCCCCGCTTTCTCTTGCGCTCTGTCTGGTATTCTTCCTCTGCCACCCCTCGCTGATGCTGTGTCCTGCTGATCCGTTGGCGCCGATGTCCGAATTATTTCATCTAGAGGCCATGCCCCTTGTGACATCACAGACTCATCATGCCTCGGGCGTTTATGTCACAAGGAGGCATGGCCTCTGAACGCAATAAGATTGCCACGCCCCCATCACTATTTAAGAAATGCAGGACATCGGCGCCAACAGATCAGCGGGACGCAGTATTGGAGGAGGGTTGTCGGCAGAGGAATACTGGACAGAGACAGAATAGCGGAAGGAGCAGCAGACCGGAGAAAGAAGATGTGGGAGAAGGTGGAGGACCGGAAGAAGCGAAGGAGAAGAATTTTAATAAAAGACTTGTCAAAAACTATTTAACACCACTACTTTTGGTGAATGGGTATTTAACCCCATACTCATTCACATGGCGGGGAGGGGGGATCTGCCCTCCCTTGTCAAAGGGGGTTTCCAGATTCCAACAACATTTTGGTGTGGGGTCCCCTCCGAATTCATACTAGACCCAAGGGCCTGGTATAGGCCCCATGATGTTTCACGATTTTTTTTTTAGATACCAAAGGATTGGGGGTGCTTGCAGAATACTTCCCCACAACATTTAAAGTAGTTTTTTCCACAAACAGCTGAATAGAGCAGCAGGGAAGCCATGGACAAAAAGGTCTGGGGGTTCGGGGGGGGGGTTAAGGAGTTAAAGCCCCCCCCCCGAACGATAGTTATAGGATTTGCACCAAGTGTTCCATGACTTCACCCAGTCTGGATAAGCAAGCTAATGGGAAGCCGTTTTTATTGCAGCCAACAGACGCAAATCCCAGTGTAAAGGCCAGATTTGACATACTATATCCAGGATCAGCTAGGCAGTCAGGATGCTAAAGGCCACTTACCAAAGTGTTTATCAGTACTATAGTCTGGTCCATAGCCAGCCTCACATTTCTTTACACATTCTGGAGTGTCACCGTGCTCTCCCTGACAGGATGGGCGGGAGCCATTGACGTGGTGCTCGCAGGGAGGGATAGAGTATGGCCTACAACCTGAAGAGAGATTTGAATTTCACATTAGTCAGCTCCCATGAAAACAAAGGTCTATAGAACAAGCCATAACAGCAGAACACTCACCAATATGGGAGTCATACAGTCCCCCGGACACAAGACCTTTCTTAGTCCAGTATTTCCAGGCTCCAGATGGATATCCACCATTACAGCTAAAGCAATGAGAAAAGGCTCAGTAACATTGTTAAAATAGGCTCTCATTTCCATAGAGCTAGATAAAATCCACACCGAAGGTCCAATTCCTTCAAAATTCAGATTTGGATTCTGATTTTATGACTCATCTGTCCTCAGGTTAGAGGATTTTTAATTGAGGGCCAGTAATCTAACACTACATTCCATGGATTAGGCCCACTCAAACCCGATTCCCCCACTCCTCAAGAGCCAAGGAAGCTTCAAATTGAATATACAACAATCATAAAACACCCCCCCCAGATATGTTTTTATTAAAAATAATAAAACATTAAATGCATGACAAAGGATTCCTAGGGTACTGCAAGTTTACTTTCTGGCCCATATTGACTCATCTTAGATAAAGCCATTTACTATGGAAGGGTCCATACTCAGAATTTCGCTTGCAAAAAAGAAAAAACCACACACACAACTCTAAGGCCCCATACACACGAGAGGATTTATCCGCGAATACGGTCCAGCGGACCGTTTCCGCGGATAAATCCGAGGATTTCAGCGGATTTCTCTGCAATGGATGGTACTCATCACATTGAAATCCGCGCCGAAATCCTCTTGCGAGGACGTGTCGCGCCATCGCCGCGATTATGACGCAGCGACTTGCGCGACGCTGTCATAAGGAATTCTACGCATGCGTCGAATCATTACGACGCATGCGGGGGATCCCTTCGGATGGATCCGGTGAGTCTATACAGACCAGCGGATCCATCCGTTGGGATGGATTCCAGCAGATATATTCGCTGACATGCTAAACAAATCTTCGATCTGCTGGAATCCATCCCAGGGGAGAAATATCCGCGGAAACAGATCCGCTGGAGTGTACACACCATAGGATCTATCCGCTGAAACCCATTCGCTGGGATTTTTCAGCGGATGGATTCTATCGTGTGTATGGGGCCTTAGACACTTCCTCCTTCCTGACCCTAAACTCCGTTACATGGTTTAACTCCACCTCCTCTTAGAGCACTTCCTTCTAGATAGAATATGAAATCATGATATGCAATAACCCAATAATTTTTTTACCAACCATAATTTACAGATGTTTCTTTAAATGAAAACAAATCTAAATACGAATATATATATATATATATATATATATTCTCATCTCTCAATACATTTGAAAATGTCATTGAAGTTAATTTTTGGATACTCCGTTTATTGGAATCGCCTTGTGCAAAAATAGAAAGTGTACTTAAGTGACGTGGAAGACATGAAAAAAAAAAACCCACCAAGAGTCTTATTCACCAAGTACTTGATTATGAAAAACATGAGCTCACCCCCTTGATCAGGACATAATGCCAAGAAAGTTGCATTTTCAATAGTAGAGGGCAATATGCTTCCTCAGTACAAGTGCTCTTCCAAATTGCTGACTCAAAGCAATTTATCTGATCGCTAGGGAGGATGCAGTATCAAGAAGACAAATGAAGAAACCTGGCTATGTAGTGGGCGCCGATGCCGACACTATAGACCAGGCATATGCAATTAGCGGACCTCCAGCTGTTTCAAAACTACAAGTCCCATCATGACTCTGCCTCTGGGTGTCATGCTTGTGGCTGTCAGTCTTGCTATGCCTCATGGGACGTGTAGTTCTGCAACAGCTGGAGGTCCGCTAATTGCATATCCCTGCTATAGACCATGCTACTGGTAACCCATCAATAAAGGCAACTGAATATTTGACAAAGTATAATTCAAAAATATTCCATAGCTTGAATTAAACCAACCGAGATCAATAAGGCACACGTGTACTCTATATAGAGCTCCCACTGAAGACTTACCCCGATCCACACTCCATCCCGCAGCAGGAAAGCAGATCCTCAGCAGACACCTCCACATTCACCTTTCCCTTTGAGTGCACACAAGTTCGGTCTGAAATCGCTTCCGCAGCCCCAAAAGCCTAAAATAAAGAATTGCTTCAGACCTCTGCAAGACCCTTAAATCTGACCAGAAAAATAAATAAAGCCTACTAGTACAAAACCGAGTTTGCTTGGAAGTGGGCATTTTGCTACTTGTACCCCCAGCTAATCAACTGCTAAAAGTAATTGTAAACCATCACCTTGTATAACAATCTATTGAGCTTAAAACAGAAATGGCAACTTTATAGACAAAACCATTAACCACTTCAGCCCTGGAAGATTTTACCTCCTTCCTGACCAGAGCACTTTACAATTCGGCACTGCATTGCTACAATTGCGCGGTTGTGCGACATTGTACCCAAACAAAATTTGCGTCGTTTCACCCCCCCAAAATAGAGCTTTTTGGTGTCATTTGATCACCTCTGCGGTTTATTTGTGCCAAAAAAAAATATTTTGCTATAATTAATATCACTATCAAAAAAATAAAAGTTTCTTCCTCAGTTTAAGAATATGTATTCTACTTTTTTTTACCAAAAATAACTCAAGCGTATATTGACTGGTTTGAGCAAAAGTTAAAGCGTCTACAAACTGGAAGAGATTTCTGGCATTTTTATTTACTAGTAATGCTGGCGATCTGCGATTTTTAGTGGTATTGCGACGGACAGATCGGACACTTGGCATTTTTGGGACCATTGACATTTATAGAGCGATCAGTGCAATAAATATTCAGCGATTATTGTATAATGTCACTGGCAGAGAAGGGGGGGTTTAGTGTTACCTCACTGTGGGGAAGGGACCAATTAGGAGAGATGATAGATTGCTGTTCCTACTACAGAAACAGACCGTCTCCTCAACAGCACAGGGATTTGTGCGTTTAACCACCCCTTCACGCCGATATACGTCGGCAGAATGGCACATCCACGTACATGTATGCGTCTCTTTAAGGCCCAGCCGTGGGGAAAGACAACCACTGACATCACACGTCCCGCTACAGTTAGAAACACACACAAGGTCACACTTGACCCCCTTCAGTGCCCTCTATTGGTTAACTTCTAAACTGCAATTGTCATTTTCACAGTAATCTCTGCATTTTTAAAACACTTTTCGCTGTGAAAATGACAATGGTCCCAAAAATGTGTCCAAATTGTTCAATGTGTCCGCCATGTCGCAGTCACAAAAAATAAAAAAGCTGATCCCTGCCATTCGTAGAAAAAAAAAAAAAAAAAAAGCCATAAAACTATTCCCATTTTGTAAACGCTATACATTTTGCGCAAACCAACCGATAAACGCTTATTGCGATTATTTACCAAAAATGGGTAGAATACGTATCGTCCTAAACTGAGGAAAAAAAAATGTTAATATATACACACACCTTTTTGGGGATATTTATTATAGCAAAAAGTAAAAAATATTGCATTTTCTTCAAAATTGACGCTCTGTTTATAGCGCAAAAAAAAAATAAAAAAAAACTGCAGAGGTGATCAAATACCACTAAAAGAAAAATCTATTTGTGAGAAAAAAACAAAAAACAAAAGCCAATTTTGTTTGGGAGCCACGTCGCACGACCGCACAATCGTCAGTTAAAGCGACGCAGTGCCAAGTCGCAAAAAGGGGCAAGGTCCTTAACCTGCATAATGGTCCAGGTCTTAAGTGGTTAACACTTCTGTTCTGGCTCTCCCGGGCGAAGCCATATATGTACAGGACTGGTTAAATACAAACTTTAAAACCGATTAAGCCTCCAATAGTGATGTACTGCTTGTATAATGAAGCCTCATGTACACTGCTGCCGGTCAACGGATCTTTAGGAGCAGTTGGGCATTTTTTCTCCTATATTATCTGTACATGTACACCGGGTTGTTTAGTCGTTTCTAGGCAAGTTTAAAGGCTGCCTAGAATAACTGATAACTGCAGAACTATGAATAAGAGGGCAACATAAACCACATCAGACATTAATCACTTTTTATGAACAGGGTCGAGACCTTAAAAAAAAAACAAAAAAAAAAACTAGTCACCAGAAGTTAGTTTTTACAATTGCGCATCTGCTTCAGTCTGGGCAGTGAGCCCTTGGATTGAAGACAGATTGGGGCCCAGGTATAATTTATTAACCACTGTATACACAATGGGCTATATCATGACAGAAGTAGAGTGAGCAAGTCACTCCCTTCCCACTACGACTGTATAAAGGAGACAAGATGTAGAACATTGGTACAAGTACCTACCCAGCAAGAGCCACATGAGCCCTGGTCTCTAACTTCTTTAATAGTTGGGCAGTTTGGCCAGGCTTCCCGAGAGTCGAATTGGTCTGGTAGAACCATACGGTCAGAAAAGGTGTACCTGAAGTGGAAAAGTCATTAGGACCTATTAGAACAAAATAACCAAGAGAAAACTGACAAGACAAAAAATTAAGCAAAGAAAATTCAAGAAAAAAAAAAAATAAATATAAAAAACAGTTGTGTGTAATCTCCAAGTTCTTCTAGTAGAAAAGAGGGACTAGGATCTTTTTACCTGCATCCGACAGTGCTGGGTCATAGAGCCAAGGGCCAACACAGTCAGATACACACACGGAAGCAATGCTGTATCCTGGATTAGGCCAACAAGGCCCAGGCCAGCACGGAAAGAGTCCCCGCCGGCTTGCGCTACACTGTTAATGTAGCACCAGTCTAATGGAAGGACTGGGCTGAGGCAAATTAGTCTAGCGCCACCATAAAGCGGCCGCACTGCTTCCGGTATGCAGGTGGTCAGCATTCCGCAACTGTGGGGGGCGGGCGCTGCTTCTAATTTTGACATCCTATCATCCTGGATCACAAACCTTCCTTACTGGGCTATATATGTTACTGATGCACCATTGGCATGGTTATATATTCTTAGTCCTCTCCATAAAATTATCAGAAATTTGTGTTTAAAGTAAAACTATAGGCAACACTTTTTCATTTTGGAGTAAGGGAGGGTTATAACCTCTTTACCATCCCTGTCCCATTGCAGAGATTTCCCTTCACTTCCTGCCCCATAGCCAAACAGGAAGTGAAAGGAAATCTATGCAAATTAAGGGAATTCTTGCCCCCCCCTCCCCAGGTCCTCAAAACTAGTGTCCCCACTTAAAAATTTCAGGGATGTCAGCAAGGGGTGTGGCCTTGAAAAAAGGGGTGGGCCATATTAAATTAGGGGGTACACGAGTTTAGTCAGGCCTAGGGCAGCACAAAACCTAAATGCACTACAGCCTAGAAGTACCCATTATTTGCCTACTCCGACTAAACCAAGTCAATGGGAAAGGTCGGATAGGTCTTGGGGCAGCAGTAAAAATGTAGACAGGTGGGAGGTTCCAGCATGAACTTTCAAACAGCTTTAAGCACTCCCCCCCCCCCCCCCCCAATATGCAATCAAGAGCTGGCCAACCTCCTGCACTGGCTCCAGTCACACAGAGCCACATCCCTGCTCTGTGATGAGCAATCACAGGTGCCTGGCGGACATTGCAGCCGCCGGGCACACACTCCCGAGTGATGTGCACCCCCTATACCAGTGTGGACGTCATGATGCCCTCCTGGAGAAACATTGGGTTCCTGCGGGTGTCATGACAATGCACAGTAGGAAGTGGTTAAATAGCTGGTTTATCAAGAAACCAGGGAAAAAAAAAAAAAATGTATCCTACGAATCTTAGTACATCTAGACCTTGCACGCTACTCTGAGGTTGTGGGACATGTGTGCACCAAGTGACTCATACTCCTTAGACCTCTCACACAGGCACCTTCATTTGATGGACTTCATGTGCTCAGGAGGGAGAAAAAAAAAAAATAAACACACCCCACTGATCCCTGCTAAACAGGTGGATGACAGGTCAATCTCTGCACAATGAGCAGAGTGAAGATGGGCAGAGTTCCACTGTCCTCTATGGGGGAAGCAAAAGACAGACTGCTTGTTCATTTTAAACTAATCCATGGATGGAAAATGGGACCAATAACCGTTTGGATGTGGTGGACAGGATAGCAGCAGGCGTCAGCCGATATGCCACTGCCGACATCCACCACTCCATAGGGGTTAATAGATTGATCAGGTCTGCCTAAAAAGCTGACAAGTGGACCCGATTGCGCAAGCGTCCTTTCACACAGGCTGTTTAATGCCAAAAAACATGCCCAAACATGTTTGAAGGAGATATTGTATATACTAGCATGGCACTTTTGACATCCTACGAATCACTCTGGTTTACAGTATCCCTAAAAGTGATTACACCTCACATGTTGTAAAATTATATCTTTTCATGCAACTGAAGAAATGACACTTTGCTACAAAGTAAAAATAGCGAGTGTACAGCTTGTATAACAGTGTAAGTTTGCTGTATACCCCCAAGTGGAAATGTCCAAATTGGGTCCAAAGTGTCAATATTGTGTGGCCACCATTGGTTTTCCAGCACTTAACCCTCCTGGGCATGGAGTTCAGCGCTTCACAGGTTGCCACCAAAGTCCTCTTCCCCCTCCGAGGACAGAGCTGGTGGATGTTAGAGACCTTGTGCTCCTCCATCTTTCCATGCGAGGATGTCCCACAGATGCTCAATAGGGTTTAGGTTTAGAGACATGCTTGGTCAGTCCACCTTAACCCTCAGCCTCTTTAGCAAGGCAGTGGTCGTCTTGGGGACCTTATGTTGGAATACTGCCCTGCAGCCCAGTCCCCGAAGGTAGGGGGATCATGCTCTGCTTCAGTATGTCACAGAACATGTTGGCATTCATGGTTCCCGCAATTAACTGTAGCTCCCCAGTGCCGGCAGAACTCATGCAGCCCCAGACCTCGACACTGCCACCACCATGCTTGACTGTAGGCAAGAAACACTTGTCTTTGTACTCACCTGGTTGTCCCCACACACGCTTGACTCCATCTGAACCAAATAAGTTTATCTTGGTCTCATCAGACCACAGGACATGGTTCCAGTAATCCATGTCCTTGGTCTGCTTGTCTTCAGAAAACTGTTTGCAGGCTTTGTGCATCTTTAGAAGAGGCTTCCCTTTGGGACGACAGCCATGCAAACCAATTTGATGCAGTGAATGAGCACTGACGCACTGACAGGCTGACACCCCCCCCCCCCCCATAAAACTCTGCAGCAATGCTGGCAGCACTCGTACATCTCCCAGAGACAATTTGAGCATGTGCACTCAACTTCTTTGAGCAACAATGGCGAGGCCTGTTTTAAGCGAAACGTCCTGTTAAACCGATGTATGGTCTCGGCCACCGTGCTGCAGTTTAGGTTTCAGGGTCTTGCCATTCTTACAGCCTAGGTCATCTTTATGTAGAGCAACAATTCTTTTTTCAGATCCTCAGTTTTTTGCCATGAGGTGCCATGTTGAACTTCCAGTGACCAGCATGAAAGCAATACTAAACTGATCACACCTGCTTTTAATTCACATCAGAGTCCTTGGTGTCATGCGACTTGCATGACACTAGGGGAGGGAAAATAGCTAATGGGGTCCAATTTGGACATTTTCACTTAGCTGGCAACAAAAGTACACCCCTAAGACATTAATGGCTGTGTGTCGAGTTATTTTGAGGGGATGGCAAATTTACACTGTTATACAAGCTGTACACTCACTACTTTACATTGTAACAAAGTGTCATTTCTTCAGTGTTGTCACATGAAAAGATATAATAAAATTTAAAAATGTGAGGAGTGTACTTGTGAGATACTGTACCTATATGGCTACAGCCAGGGGCTAACTGACCATTGAGTCACTCGGGCACTGCCCAAGGGCCCCATGCCACTAGGGGGCCCCATCAGGGTTGCCAGGCTTAGTAAAACCAGGGACAGTATGTAAAAAGCTTTGTTTTTTTACATCTGTCTCCGATATGTCCGAAACCAACATGCTTTTGATATGAAAATCCAGAGATTTTAGCTGCCCCGCCTCTGCACTGCCTCCTGGCCTGGTGGCCATCTGTAAGCCCAGCGCCCCATAATCTTCTATTGCCTGGGGGACCCATGAGTTGTCAGTCCACCCCTGGCTACAGCACATATATAGAACATCTCACCTGGCAATTTTAACATCTCACCTGATTGGCAGTTTTTTATGTCCATGTTTATGTTCAATGACGGTCCCACACATCTTCTGCACATGTTTCATATCTTTTTCGGCAAAGTTGTGTCCTGCCTACAAAAACAAAAAAATAAAAAATAAAGTCAGGCATATCACAGACCTAGATAATGGACCCATGTAATAAACTTATGATTAAAAGTAAAAAAAGAGGGCAGTGTCAAATATCCTAGTTTTGATAAACTAAGGCCCCATACACACCATTAGATTTTCTGCAGATTTACCATACCTATGTAGTGCAAGGGCCTGACTGCAAACAAAAATTTAAACTCTAATGCCGTGTACACACAAACACAATCATTTTTCAGCATGAAAAAAAAAAAGTTTAAAAAAAAAAAGTCATTTAAAATGATCGTGTGAGCTTCACATAATTTTCCGGGTTCTGAAAGACAAATTTTTTCGAACATGCTGCATTTAACAACGTTTGAAACCATGTTTTTCGGGTTGTAAAAAATCATCGTGTGTGTGCTAAAATGATGTTAAAAACCCGCGCATGCTCAGAAGCAAGTTATGAGACGGGAGCGCTCGTTCTGGTAAAACTACCGTTCATAATGGAGTAAGCACATTCATCACGCTGTAACAGACAGAAAAGCGCGAATCGTCTTTTACTAACACAAAATCAGCCCCAAGTGTGGTGTCATCCGCATGGAACTTACCCTTTATAGGGCCGTCGTACGTCACCGCGCTTTGCTAGAGCATTTTTTTTAAAAAACGATGGTGTGTGGGCAACGTTGTTTTAATGATGAAGTTGGAAAAAACATTTTTCTCATGCCGAAAAAATGATCGTGTGTACGCGGCATAAGGCTGGATTCACACTTGTGAAGTGCAAATTCCAGCTCTCATCTCAGCAAGAGAACTGTTCAGTAGATCATCTCCATTTTAGCTGCAAATTTGGAGACTTGGGAGAGGGGAGGGGGAGCGTATTGAGAAATTCTGATGAGAAATGAACACATCTGCAAATCAGATGCATGCCTATAGAAGATAATGGGCCTGAATTCACACCGCAATGCCTAGAAAACGCACACTTTTTTGGGCAATGCGAATGCACATATGTGAACCAGCCTCATTAAAATCAATTTTATAACGTTATGCAAATAGGATGCGGTTTAAGCCGCACTCAATTCGCATAGGTGTGAACCAGGCCTTACGGTTTTACCTCATACGTTTTTGCTAAATCTGAAGACAAAAATCTGCAGAAAATGTAATAGTGTGTATAGGGTCTAACGCATCAATATCTGGTTCAATATTATTTAATTTGATTTAGTTGCAATTCTCAAGGTGCTCAGATATTTTGGTTTTAATGTTGCCCTTTATCCTTGAAAATAGTTGCTGCTGAAAACTGCGGACATGGGTAAGGTACAATTGTAAAGTGTAGGAGGATTTTTTGGGAAGATAAAGTCCAGTAAAGAGACTCAAATTTCTTCAGCTGCATGTGTTCAAGCATAAACACTTTTTTAAATAAAATAAAAAAACCTCCAACAAAAAGGCTTCATTTCCACTGACGTTTTTACAGCCACTTTTCTGAGCGTTTTTTTACAGCTTAAAAACGCCTGTCCATGTTATTCTATGGCATCATGCCCACATAGGCGTTTTTGAGCTGCTGCAAATGGCATAGGCGT
Source organism: Rana temporaria (assembly GCF_905171775.1). Classification (NCBI taxonomy): domain Eukaryota; kingdom Metazoa; phylum Chordata; class Amphibia; order Anura; family Ranidae; genus Rana; species Rana temporaria. The sequence continues at coordinate 45,622,426 of NC_053492.1, forward strand.
TTTTGAGCTGTAAAAAAAAAAAAAAAATGCAGGACCAGGGCGTTCTGAAGCTCCAGAGTAGAGCTGTAAAAACGCCAGACGTTAAAAAAACGCTACCGCTGCGTTTGAAATAAAAAACATGGACAGGCGGTTTTAAGCTGTAAAAAAAAGGCTAAAGTGGCTGTAAAAACGTCCATGGAAATGAAGCCATAAACTTTTGTGTTTGGAATATTGACAAACGTATTTAGTATTACAGTTTTGCGGCGAGTGGTTGAGGTCTAAAATGTTACTTTGTAGGCAACATAGAATGAAGGGCACTGATAGAATAAGAATGGCTGTACTAAAGAATCCTAGGGTAAAAACCCACAAGGCTCTTATATAGTTTGACGTAGGAGTTCTGCGCAAAAACTTCAAAACCTCAGCTTGAAGTGCTGCAAAAACAATATTTTGTATGGTCCTTATAAGCCTCTCAGAGGAGCAGAGGAATGTGAAGAGGTATGGGTTCAAATGTAATGTGAACATTTATAGAAGAAATAAAGTTATAACCCTGTCCTGGCCCTTATTTTGTCAAGTATTTACCCCACAGGTTCATGTAGCTGGAGGGCCCCTGTGCCAATCAGTCTCTGCATTCACATTAGGGGACAGTTTAACCCACTTTAAGACCAGGAATTTTCTGGCACTTTGTTTCCATGTGAAAACCTGTTTTTGCTAGAAAATTTGTTAGAACCCCAAATGTTTTTAAAGCAGAGACCCTAGAGAATAAATGGGTAATTTTTGCATTTTTTTTTTATGTCTAACTTTATAAAATGCAGTCATTTGCAAAAAAAAAAAAAAATTCCAAAAATACAGAATACATGGTTAAAAAAAAAAAATTGTGCACGCCTGCACAAAAAAGTGCCAAAGCATACATTTTACTAGGCAATACCTTAAAAGCCTTCACAGGTTAACCACTTTAGATGTACAGAGGAGGTCTAGTGCCAAAATTACTGCCAATGAGCAGACATTGACGGCAATGCAGCGCCCAGAGGCGATTCAGTTCGCATGTGTTGCGCTTTACAAGTTTCTCACTCAATGCTGCACGTGTGGGACAATTGTGGTTTGCACAGTCACCTTTGCGCACTAGCACAGGACATTTTGTAAAGGAGCATTATGCATTTTTATACTGTTGCTATAATTTTGTATAGCCGCTCTGGTTATTACAGGAGAGTCAACCGTCGGCACCAATAGGCACCACCCTAGTACAACCACTTGAAGTCAAATGACGTACCAGGTACAATTTGGCAGCAAGTTAAATCTCTGAATAGTGCATCTAAACCCAAGAAAATAGGCAATATTTGTCTGCATTTGTTTTGTATTATCAGGATTTTTTTTCTTACCTTCACCTGGTGGTCCTGCCAATACTACTTTCTGTCCTAGAGCGTCACTGACTACATGTACTCTATGAACACCACAAGTCATCCTACCCTCTCAATCATACATTACAACATAGGAGAACCACCAACCACTGCTTGGTCACAAGAGCTCCTACAGAAAGAAAAGCTTGCCAACTCCTGATGTACAGACACTGTAAGGCTACTTTCACACTGAGGCGCTTTGCAGGAGCTATAGCGCTAAAAATTGTGCCTTCAAAGCGCCGCTCCTTTTACTTCAGTGAAAAAGCCTGAGGGCTTTCACACTGGAGCAATGCACTGGCAGGATGCTCAAAAAAGTCCTGACAGCCGCATCTTTGAGGCGCTGTAGGAGCGGTGTATACACCTCCCTTAAAGTGCCCCTGCCCATTGAAATCAATGGGCAGCACCTCCAATCCACTGGCAAAGCGGGCAGTTTTAACCCTTTTTGGGCCGCCAGCAGGGGTTAAAGGGCACCCTGCAAGCGCCGCAAAGATTGTAAAGCGATGCAAAGCTTTTAGCAGCACCTTACCACCAACACCTGCGACGCCACAGTGTGAAAATAGCTCAAGGTAGGAGAGCGCTACCGACAGCTGTGTGCTGGGAGCGACAGGGGAACTGCTCTAGAGGGGAGGACACTACTGTTGAGGGGGGTGTGGCAAAGGACACTATTGTGGGGTGCATAGATCACCGCTATTAAGGGGGCAGATGGCACAACAGTAGAGGGGGATGGAGGGACAGAACATTAATGTTGGGGGGAATGGTTTGATACAGGACAGAAGACACTATGACTGTTTACACTGTAGTAATGCAGGCATCCTGCTAATCCAGTACAGTTCCTGCATCGCATGTCTATTGCCGGCAGTTCACACTGCCCTATGCGAACTGCTGGGAGTGTCAATACAAAGTTAATGACACCCCCAGATCAGTTTGCATATCACAGTGCGAACTGTCAATTCGGACAGGAATCATTTTGCACCCATGTAATCTGATTCTGGTACAGACCAAGAAAAGGGTCCTGCACAAGTTTGGTCCAAATGCAATGCGAATTCAGCCATACAATATGTATGGCTGAAGTTGCATTGCACAGCAGTGCGACTCACATATGAAGTCTGACATCACAGTAGTAGGAACCGACTTCATGCATTCAATAAAAAGCACTATTTAAAGGCCGCCACCAATGCTCCAAACCCCCCCCCCCCCCCTTCCTGCAATGGATCTTTGATTAACTACATGGTGCCTAGGTAGATCGCAACCTCTGAAAGGTTGCCTACCCCTGCTATAGTTTATGCAAAGTTGCTGTGCACCACTAAAATGTTTGGCTTGAATAGTGGCAACCCTACAAAGCACTTGCGTCCACTGGCTGCTGAACTCCCTAGAAGGCAGCCAACATTGATGAATTTCATTAGTTCTTGGAGTGTAAGGCCAGCTTTAAACATGCTTTTACAATTACTGCCTACCTATTACAGGGTGACATCAGTACTTGTATGTTTGAAGACCTGACAAACATTCCACCTGCAGCTACTAAACGGTCTTCTGCAATTGGTCTGTTTTCCAACCCAACCCGCAAGTCATGACTCATTTTCCCTGAACTGACATACTTGGGTTTGTTGTCAAACAAAAACTGAAATCAAAAACTAGCAACCACAAAAAGCTAGCTGCAGAGGAAATGGGGCAAAAAAAAAAAAAAAGTCCAATCTCACTCCGCAGGCAATGTCAGACAGACATTTAAACACAAGGCCATTTACCGATGAAGATCGGTGTGATCTGGCCAATCCTCTTTTCAATAAGGGGAAGGAAGTCCGAGCCATTATGGGAAACAACCTCAACACTGCAGAGAGCAGGAAAAAGGGGATTTTTAATACAGCTTACCTGTAAAATCCTTTTCTTGGAGTACATCACGGGACACAGAGCGGCATATTCATTACTATGTGGGTTATATGGAGTACCTTCAGGTGATGGACACTGGCAATCTCAAACAGGAAGTCCCCTCCCTATATAACCCCCTCCCATAGGAGGAGTACCTCAGTTTTGTAGCAAGCAGTATGCCACCCAAAATGTTCCCCATAAGAGGGGTGGGAGCTCTGTGTCCCGTGATGTACTCCAAGAAAAGGATTTTACAGGTAAGCTGTATTAAAAATCCCCTTTTCTTTTCCGTACATCACGGGACACAGAGCGGCATATTCATTACTATGTGGGATGTCCGAAAGCAATGCTTCCAATGAGGGGAGGGAGACATCTCAGCCAGGAGATTTAACTCAGAAAGTATTCTTTAAATCATAATAAATCCAACAAAAAATAATTATTCTGATTAATTTAATTCATCAATCAATCAAGGGTGCCCCGAGTCTAGAGGATCTCAAATCGCGGCCTGCAGCACTGCCTGTCCAAAGGCTGCATCGGCCCTTCGTCTCACGTCCAATTGGTAAAATTTTGTGAACGTGTGGACCGATGACCAGGTTGCCGCTTTGCAAACCTGAGCCATAGAGATCTGGTGGTGTGCTGCCCAGGAGGCGCTCATGGCCCTAGTAGAATGGGCTTTAACTGATAAAGGAGGGGGCAACCCCTTCAAGCCATAGGCTTGACCGATTACTTGCTTAATCCATCTAGAGATGGTAGCTTTAGCTGCTGCCTGACCTCTTTTAGGCCCTTCCGGCAGAATGAACAATGTATCCGTCTCTCGAATCTCTTCTGTAGCTTTGAGATAGGCCTTCATGGCCCTGACAACATCCAAGGTGTGCAGTAACCCTTCCTTTCTAGAAGAGGGCTTTGGAAAAAAGGATGGTAGGACCAAATCCTGGTTCAAGTGAAAACTGGACACCACCTTGGGCAGAAAAGACGGACGTGGACGGAGAACCACCCTATCCTTATGTAGAATGAGGTAAGGTTCTCTACAAGACAAGGCTGCCAGCTCTGAAACTCGTCTAGCGGAAGCCATAGCGACCAAAAATACCAACTTCCGAGTCAGTAAAACTAACGGAACCTCTGCCAGAGGCTCAAATGGCTGTTTCTGCAGTGCCGACAACACAAGATTCAAATCCCACGGACAAACCGGAGACTTGATGGGGGGATTAATGCGTAAGACCCCCTGTAAAAAGGTTTTAACTAAAGAGTGCGTGGCTAACGGCCTCTGAAACCATACTGATAAGGCAGAAATCTGTCCTTTAATAGTACTTAAGGCCAAACCCTTATCTACCCCCATCTGGAGGAAACGCAATACCCCGTCAATGGTGTATTTGCGTGGAAGCCATCTCTGGGACTCACACCAGCTTACGTAGGCCCTCCAGACCCTGTAATAAATTACTCTGGAGACTGGTTTTCTAGCCTTAATCAGAGTAGAAATAACTTGGCTAGATAGGCCCCTACCCCTGAGGATCAGGGATTCAGCCGCCAAGCCGTCAAATTTAGATGCCGTAAGGCAGGGTGGAGTATCGGGCCTTGAGAGAGTAGGTCTGGCCGAAGCGGAAGGGTCCATGGTTCGCCCACTGACATTCTCACGATCAGTGAGTACCACGACCTCCGGGGCCATGCGGGGGCCATCAGAATGATTGGTTTGTTTTCCACCCTGATCCTGCGCAGCAGGCGGGGCAGCATCTGTAACGGGGGGGAAGGCGTACAGCAGATTGAACGGACGCCAAGGGCAAACCAACGCATCGGTTCCACAGGCCAGAGGGTCCCTTGATCGGGACATGAATTTGCTCAGTTTCCTGTTGAACCTTGATGCCATGATGTCCACATCCGGAGATCCCCATTTCTGGCAGATCTCCTGAAAGACCTGGGGATGGAGAGACCACTCCCCTGAAACCAGCTGCTGGCGACTTAAGAAATCCGCCTGTAAATTGTCCACCCCTGGAATAAAGATCGCCGAGATGCATGGTACATGCAACTCTGCCCACAGGAAAATTAAGCTCACTTCCCTTTGGGCGGCTCGACTTTTCGTGCCCCCCTGGTGATTTATATATGCCACAGCCGTGGCATTGTCGGACTGCACTCTCACTGGAAACCCTAGAAGTTTGGACGTCCAGGCCTTTAAGGCTAAACGGGCCGCCCTGATCTCCAGGACATTGATTGGCAGCCCTCTTTCCGACTCTGTCCAAACTCCCTGCTGGACTTGCCCATCCAGGACCGCTCCCCAGCCCTTCAGGCTGGCATCTGTGGTTACCAGTTTCCAGATGATGGGACTGAATGACTTCCCTTTTAGGAGGTTCTGAGGCTTTAGCCACCAGTAGAGACTTTGCCAGACCCTTGATGGGAGGATCAACGGAAGATCCAGGCGTTGCGGATCTTTGTTCCATGCAGACAGGATGGCTGTCTGCAGGATTCGAGTGTGTGCCTGAGCGTATGGCACTGCCTCGAAAGCGGCCACCATCTTTCCCAGTAATCTCATGCACAATCGTATAGTTGGCTGCCTTTTGCTTAGCACCAACTGAATCAATTCTTTGATCCCTTTGAACTTCTTTAAAGGAAGAAACACTCTTTGCTGCTCCGTGTCTAGCAGCATGCCGAGGTATTTCAATCGTTTTGTGGGCTGCAAAGCCGACTTTTCTTGGTTTAAAACCCAACCGAATACCTCGAGGTACTGAACTGAAAGGGCTACCGCTCGACACAGGCCCAGAGCAGAGTGATCTATGATCAGGAGGTCGTCCAAATAGGCCAGGATCAAGATTCCCTGGGTCCTTAGATTGGCCAAGATGGGGGCCAGGACCTTCGTAAACACACGGGGGGCAGTAGCTAACCCGAAAGGAAGAGCCACAAATTGATAGTGGCGCCCTGCGATAGCAAAGCGTAGGAATTTTTGATGACCCTGAAAAATTGGGACATGAAGATACGCGTCTCTTATGTCTATTGAGGCCAAGAAATCGTTTCGCTGCAAGGCTGCGGTGGCAGACCGTATGGATTCCATCCGAAAGGACCGAATCCTCAGGTAAGAGTTTAGAATCTTTAGATCCAGGATGGGCCTTACATCGCCGTTGGGCTTTGGCACGATGAACAGATTGGAGTAAAAGCCTAGCTTGTGCTCCTGAACTGGTACCTCTACGATTACCCCTTGGTTTAGAAGACGATCCAAGGCTGTTAGCAAGGCAGCCCTCCTTTCCGGATCGCTTGGAATTCTTGATTCCTGAAAATGCGGAGGGGGAAACTCCCGAAATTCTATTTTGTAACCAGTCGCCACCAGTGAAAGAACCCACTTGTCGGGGATCTTGGCTTCCCAAACCTTTGCAAAGAATCGAAGCCTGCCCCCCACCCGATTGAGTGGGGGCGCCCCTTCACAACGCTGACTTTGGGGCAGGTTTAACTGGCTTGCGGACCCATGGTCGCTTGCCACCCGCGGCCTGCCCTTGCGACTTATTACCAAAGTTTGACCGTGCAGGAGGCCGTCGATACTGCCTGGGGGCCGAGGGCCCTGGGGCTGGGGATTGCTGCCGCTTAAAAGTTGGACCCCGAAATCTCTTTTTGACTGGCAAAAGAGTACTCTTGCCACTAGATATCGTCTGTATGTACTTATCCAGATCTTCCCCAAAGAGCCTTCCTCCGTGGAAGGGAAAACCCGCCAACAGCTTTTTACACGGAGTCTCTGCCGACCAATTCTTTAGCCACAGGAGCCTTCGCATATGCACCAAGAATAGCGACAGACGGGAAGCTTGTTGGATGGAGTCCTTTATGGCATCCACCGCGAAACATAGAGCCCTGGGAAGGTCGGCCAGATCCTGTGCCTGCTGAGCCGGGAGCTCTTTTAGCATCTGCTTAGTCTGGTCTTTTAACACCTGACAAACGCCAATTGCAGCCACGGCCGGTTGCACCACTGCCCCTGCAGTAGAAAAGGATGCCTTCAAAAGGGTTTCCAACCGCTTATCAACCGGATCTTTGAACATCTGTATGTTTTCTACTGGGCAAGTTAAAGATTTGTTTACGCAGGAGACCGCTGCATCCACAGCGGGAAGCACCCATTTCTTTGAAAATTTTTCCTCCATGGGGTACAAAACAGAAAACCTTTTAGGAGGCACAAAAATTATCGGGCCGGGCCCAATCTTGAAAGATCAGGTCTTCCAATAATGGGTGAACCGGAAACACTGCGTTACTTAATGGTGCTTTTAAGGAGCCCAAAGAGGATACGGCAGGAATCTGAGGCCCTGGCGAGGGCAGCTTAAAAGCCGAGCGGACCATGTCCGTTAAAGACTGTACCCACAGATTCTCTGCTTGAGAGACCGAAAAAGGTTCCTCAATAGTGGACTCCTCAATGTCTGAACCTTCTGGGCCCTGCTCCGTTTGGTCCTCCTGGGATTCTAAATCCTCTCCGAGCGGACCTCCATGAGGAGAGGAGCAGCACGCCGGCGGCGCAAGAGGACCCAGAGCTGCAGGGGAACTCAATACAGGCAAGTCCCTGGTCTTTAAGCCGGGAGATAACGGGGGGTGGGCCTGCCCTGCTTTCCCTAGAACCAGGCAAAGGAGCCTCTACCCCCCAAACCATGCGGGACAGCCACAAGCAGACACAGTCCGTGGGGGAGGGGGGTACACTAGTAAATGGGAGGTGACCATCCTGTCTAGCAGACATAGTGGTAGAAGTTGCCCATGCAGAGCATCCCAGGCTAAACCCAACTAGTCTTCCCCCTGAGGGACCTGCCGACGAACCAAGTTCCGCAGGCCCCCCTCTTACCTGCTCCACGCTGCAGGGCATTGCAAAAAGCAAGAGGCCCAATCTTCCCCCATCTCCGTGGGGTCTGTACTAGACCTTCAGGGACCCGGGTCCGGTGGAACACCACTGCCCTGGACCTATATAGCATCCTGGCAACAGTGCCTTTTGGGCTTTAAAAAGCTCAAAGTTCTGGGCCCAGGATCCAGCCCCTTAGTGAAGAGGCATTATAGGCGAAACCCCACGACTTGGGGCCCGGGTACTGTCCACTTTGGCTCTGAGGCACTTTGGACAGATCCGGTATAGTCTGCCTAGTCTCAAAGACCTGGAGGCAAACTTCTCTGTGACCAACACCTAAGACACTGGCGAAAAAACTGAGGTACTCCTCCTATGGGAGGGGGTTATATAGGGAGGGGACTTCCTGTTTGAGATTGCCAGTGTCCATCACCTGAAGGTACTCCATATAACCCACATAGTAATGAATATGCCGCTCTGTGTCCCGTGATGTACGGAAAAGAAAGATTGCCTATGTGTAAAGTCTTGACATCTCATCTGTACGTTTATGGCCAGTCCAAGAGAACTGAACTCTGGAAGCTGTGCCCAAAGAGACAAGCAAAGGACCCAGTCCCCTTAATTTCCCTGTGTTCTCCTTGTAGCCGATATTTCCCTATTGGCTGTGTGGGGTCAGCCATCTTGGTAGAGAAATAGCTTTTATGGCCACATGTCAGCCATCAGCAAGGGGTACAGTAGCGACATCCAAATCTTCTGAGACTAGGCAGCATTGCTTTAGATTCCACCTTTCAGATATACAGCCATTAGGCGCGCACACACCAGAAATGCAAAGTCATTTTCAGAAGTTATTTCCATGGTACTGAAGATTCATGTTTACAGTACTCATTTGCCAGAGACAAATCAGACCTGAAATTCCAGTTTTTATTTTTATTTTTTATCCCAATGTGCTGCATGGGCTTTTTAACCAATGCAATGCATTGAAACATTTGTTTATTTTTAAATGTTGCCCTCCAAGCCACATGAGACTCATTGTATGACACCTTAACTTTTGCAATGTCCACTCCCCTTGGTAGTGCCCAGCTTTTTTTAAGTTTTCCCAAGCCTTAAAAAATTACCAGAATTTACTTATGGTTTGACCCCCATAGGTTTCAATACATTTTCAGCCAAGTTTCAGTTCAAATAACTTTAAACAGAATGCAACAAACCCTTGGCAAATGGAGCCTAGGCAGATTCATGCATCCCTATTCAGCACGTTTTCTACACAACAGGTAAGGCACGCCGTCACTGAAGGCCCTTCCATCTTCACCTGGGCTTCCTAATGGGGTTGTTGGGCTCAGGCAATATGAGTGGCCATGCACATGGGGGTGTCCGTTTAGGGCACTGTTACAGCCGTTTCTGTAGAGCATGGCGACATCACTGGCTGCAGCTAAAGTACATATCGCCAAGCCTTGTGAAGGAATGATGATAATCATAAAAATGCAGATTTTCATGTGTATATATGTTTCTATACTATAAAGTCTATTATAGACACACACCTTGCTCAAAATGGCCACCAATAGCACCCCCTCCCATCGAGATGACTGGAGAAGCTAAAGATGGAGTCTGCCCCCACCTGCCCATGCATTAGAAGAATGAGGAAATGAGAAGAGGGACCGGGAGACAACCAAACTTGACCACCAAGTTTTTGTATTGTTCCTGCATTTCAGCCAACCAGATGTGCCTTTTAGACTGATAACATTTGCACAATAGTGACATATACATAATCGTGCTATGTGTAAAATAGCTTGGCACTGCCTGTAATCAGAGATAAGTTACTGTACAGATGTTTAGTGTGTTTTCTCCATGCGCACACATCTCCACACAAATAATTTTGGAACAGCAGCAGATATTCAGCCTGAACCCCATTGAGGTTCACCTCCATTACAGCCTCATAGGCTAACCTACACAGGAGTTACTCCCCACTGTAAGAACATTTGATCTCCCAACCAGGTGGGCATCATGACTAAAAAAGGCCTCTCACCTTCTCTGCACTGGCCAAAGCTTGCAGCCATGCAGTTTCATTAGACTTAATCCTATAACTGAACAAGTAGTGTTTGAATACCTGACCTACATATTTATTCCAGTCCCATTGACTCACTAGGCTGTGAAGGAAAGATTACATGACCGTGCTGGCGGTCACACCTTTAAAAAGGCCAGTGCTGCAGCCATATTTATACCTCAGGTTACTAAAACAAAGTAAAAATGTTTACCAAACACATTTTTTATTATAGATTACCATGCATTGTGATGCAATTTGACAAGCCCACCATTACTTCATTCTTAGGAGCATGTTGTGATAATGTTGAGCAAGGTCACACTATATACCCAGGAGTAGTATTAACTAGACATGTGCATTCGTTTTCGTTAGAATGCATTTTCTTCCGAAAATCGGGTATTTTTCGTTTTCGTTTAGGTAAAAATTAGATAGAGAGATTCGACACTATAGAAATAATAGATTCGACATTACAGAGAATAGATTTTGATTTATGAGAAAATAGATTTGACATTATAGAGAATAGATTCGACATTATTACTAGTCATACATTAGAATTCTTGTAGGCAGAATATTCGAACGGAAATGTACGATTCGGCGTAAAGATTCGACGTTCCGTCGATATATTTTTTGACCATTAGACAGAGACCAACAAAGATTCGACGTTCCGGCGAATATTCTTTTGATCATTCGACAGAAACCAAGTATTATTGGATTTTCGGACGAAAGCTATTCCCCAACGAAAAACAAAATCAAAACGATTTTCAGGAGTAACTAAATAAATGTATTTTCCAAACGAAAACACGAAACAAAATATTCCAGTCTGCACGTCTATTAAAAACTACTAGTCATGTTAATAGCATTTACAAGAGCTAGACTAACTCAGCAACTACTACGACCCAACTACCCCATTTGAGCAAAAAAATAAATAAAAATGATATCCATCTCATGTTTCATTTTTTGTGCAACAGACATAGCAGTACAAGACTACAGCCATCAAAAAAGGTTTCAGCTTCCATCAAGCATGGACATCTGGTTTCTGAACAGTCTATGTTCCTACTTACCTTCCATGTAGTGTTCAACTTGTTGATGTAGTTGACCATCTCCCTGGACAGTGGAGCGAAGCCAGGTACATTTCGGGAGCTGGCCAGAGAGGCTAGGTAGCAGAGGAGGGCCACTGGTATCCACATGATTTCTTGATTCCCCCTGCAGGCAGAAAATGAGTTATCTACAAGTGTTGAAGACCAAAAGTTAAAATTTGGCCAACCTGAAAAAGATCCCCTTGCACCAACTGTTTAATCATTTGATTACCCAACTGGCATTTCAAATCGTATGCAAGTTTATGCCATATCACAATATTATATTTTTAAATACAAAGGTTAGCTTTTTTTATTGCTGAAACACCAAGATATAGCTATCCAATACTGCCAAGATTTCATACTAGTAATGGGAGGTTACCCATTACTAGGGAAAATTACATTTTATAACTTTCTTGGTCAACTAGGGCCCACTTGGCTCCAATACCATCCCTCACAGAGCTTAGTTACTTTTTGGGCCTGTAGAAGCTGAACCAGAGAGGTGGGACCTTTCACCTGTAGCTCAAGGTATTGAAGAACACCAGGAGGTAAATTACAGAAGGACCTTGACCGCTCTTCGGGCAGAAATTTACTTGGCTGTCCCTTCTCCATGAGTTCAATTTTAAGGCTGCCGCTAAAGGGCCCCATTACCAATACCACTGGGATACGATTCAGAAAGCTGTCCTCCTTGGGTATCCTTCACCCACAAGTCTTACTTGCATTTTTGATTAAGTGGAAATAAACTAAAAAAGACCCTCTACACTGGAGTCCAAGTTAATCAGTGTGCTACTGGGACTGGAAATGGGTCAACATCCCCTGAACAGGCAACAGGGTCACAGTTATTTAGCAGCAGCTCCTTTGGAGTCATTCCTACAGGAAGAAAACTTTTAGTTACACATCTAGACTGGAGTTATTCCTTAACACCAGTATGCAATAATTTAATTTTTTTTTTTTTTTTTAATACCACCAGTGCTGGTATTGTATTCCCAATTTGTATCTTTGGCTACAGAACCCCCCCCCCCCCCCAGATGAAAAACAAGTGGAGAAATTCTATAGTTTATCAAAAAGACAAATGGTAAAGCCAACAGCATTCCTTGCAATTGCAGTCCAGAATGCATGGTTATCAGTTCATAAAAGGACACACACACACACACATTCAAATGCTGATATACACTACTTAACCACTTAAGCCCCGGACCAATATGCTGTCTAAAGACCCAAGGGATTTTTACAGTTCGGGACTGCGTCGCTTTAACAGACAATTGCGCGGTCGTGCGACGTAGCTCCCAAACAAAATTGGCGTCCTTTTTTCCCCCACAAATAGAGCTTTCTTTTGGTGGTATTTGATCACCTCTGCGGTTTTTATTTTTTTGCGCTATAAACAAAAATAGAGCGACAATTTTGAAAAAAATTCAAAATTTTTTACTTTTTGCTGTAATAAATATCCCCCAAAAACATATATATTAAAAAAAAATTCCTCAGTTTAGGCCGATACGTATTCTACCTATTTTTGGTAAAAAAAAAGTCGCAATAATCGTTTATCGGTTGGTTTGCGCAAAATTTATAGCGTTTACAAAATAGGGGATAGTTTTTTTGCATTTTTATTTTTTAAATTTTTTTTACTACTAATGGCGGCGATCAGCGATTTTTTTCGTGACTGCGACATTATGGAGGACACTTCGGACAATTTTGACACATTTTTGGGACCATTGTAATTTTCACAGCAAAAAATGCATTTAAATTGCATTGTTTATTGTGAAAATGACAGTTGCAGTTTGGGAGTTAAACACAGGGGGCGCTGTAACATTTAGGGATCACTGTGTATGTGTTTACTAGTGTAGGGGGGTGTGGCTGTAGGAATGACGTCATCGATCGAGTCTCCCCTATAAAGGGGATCACCCGATCGTTGCGCCGCCACAGTGAAGCATGGGGAAGTCGTGTTTACACGGCTCTCCCCGTTCTTCAGCTCCGGGGAGCGATCGCGACGGAGCGGCTATAAACAAATAGGCGCGCCGTCGTCCCGGATCGCTCCTTGAGCGTACCCAACCTCCGCATGTACTGGGGGGGGTCCCGATCGGACCCCCCACGTCTAGCAGACGTACAGGTACGTGATTGTGCCTGTCCGTGCCATTCTGCCGACGTAAATGTACATGAGGAGGTCGGGAAGTGGTTAAAGGGGTTGTAAAGGTAACATTTCTATCCCCTAAATAGCTTCCTTTATTTTAGTGCAGTCCTCCTTCACTTACCTCATCCTTCGATTTTGCTTTTAAATGTCCTTATTTCTTCTGAGAAATCCTCACTTCCTGTTCTGTCTGTAACTCCACACAGTAATGCGAGGCTTTCTCCCTAGTGTGGAGTGTCATGCTTGCCCCCTCCCTTGGACTACTGGAGAGTCAGGACGCCCACTAACACAGCTCCTTTCTCTGCAACATAGCGACCTTCCTGACTCTCCATTAGACCCATTAGATTTTAGACTAAAATGAGTTTTAGTCGACTAAAATGAGTTTTAGTCGACTAAAATGAGTTTTAGTCGACTAAAATGAGTTTTAGTCGACTAAAATGAGTTTTAGTCGACTAAAATGTACTGGAGATTTTAGTCGACTAAAACGTAGGACATTTTAGTCATCTAAAATCTACTGGCGATAGTCGACTAAATCTGACTAAAACTAAAATTGCAGAAGACTAAAATGGGACTAAAACTAAATTGCCATTTTAGTCCCAAGATTAAAACTAAATCAAAATTTACTGCCAAAATGAACACTGGATGTCATGCCCCAAGCTGCATTTGCTGCCCGGCCGGAAAATTTAAAATGCGGAGTCAAGCGGAGCGGTCCAACAGTGGAGGAGCTTGTGCAGTGTGTGGACAGTACAGTGAAGCTGAAGGACTGGCGGGACCAATGCACCATCACCGCGGGCAGGATTCCAGACAAGGCCACCGAGGCGAGGCCTCGGGGTGGCAGTGGGTGCAGGGGCAGCACCGGTGCAGCGGCAACAGGGGGCAGGGATGGACTGGCCATTGGGATAGGGACTTCCTGCATCGGAGGTGCGCAGAGATCTACCCATTATCAGGGCACATCGTTTACCAGCCAGCATGCAGAGTAGGGCAGGAAGCGTGTGTGTAATAAGTTTTCTCACATTACTCTGCTCCCCAGCAGCCTCTCCTCTAGTCCATACCAGAGGATGTGCTATGGCAAACAGCTGTGGGAGGGGGCCAGAAGGTCCACCCACTACAGGATGTCTACAGAAAACAAAAGGGGGCGGAGACAAGACCAGTCACTTTGCACAAGGAGAGAGTAGCAGTGAGTGGTCTTTATTACAGGAAGTTCCTGTACAGAGGTAAAGTCTCCGTGGATAACTGCACAGATCCATGAGAAAAAGCACACCAAGATACAATACACATGACTGTATTTAGACACCATTTGCTTATCCTAGAGTTCAGCTGTTGGCTAAATTTACAACTGAATCATGAGCAAACCCTCTACCTGCCAGAACAGGTTTTTTATTACGACAAAAAAAAAAAAAAAAAAAAAAAAAAATAGTATGCCTTGCAAGGCATCCTCACATGCTTTCTGGGTAAACTATACTTTGTAGAAATGTTAAATCTCATACACCACATTTTACATGGCTGCAGTTACAACCCCCCCCCCCCCCCGTAAGCCTTTAATTGACTGGGAGTTTTTCATGCTAGTTTGGAAATTCCATATGGTAAATCAGGGCCGTAGATAAGAGGGTACCACCAGTCCTGTGAGAGGCAGCAGGGTGAATCAGATGTGGGCAGGTGGGAAATTACTAGAACCAATATAATGTATTGCTCTCTGCTGCAGCTGAAAGTGGTCCTCTTTCCCTCCTGTTGGCTTCCAGCAGAGAGCCATACAACAGATCGTTCAAGTAATTGCCCACCCCATCGATCGCACTTCCTATGCACCATATGCTTCCCCCTAACCCCAAAGTGCTGCCCTCTTCCAGTGGCAGCTGGTGCTCACATTTTTTGTGGGGCACAAATTGAAAGAAAAACTGCCGCCAGTGTGCATCCCCCGCCCAGCACTTACCTTGTCTGTGGGGCAGCGGGTCGCTACAATGTCCTCTGCACTCCGCAATGTCTTCTCCCATCCTCTATGATTGGACACCCGATTGGCTGAAACAGGCACTGTGATTGGACGCTGCCTATCGGGTGACAGGTAACAGACCCAAATACCTGATTGGCTGAGAGGCAGTTCAGTGTTAGGCAAGCGAATATTAATTTGCTTTCCTAACACAGCACTGAGTGAACAGCAAGTGACCAGCATGGCGCCCGCTATTTACCTATTTGGACTCCTATAGCTCTAATCAGGCGCTTCCAAAAAATAAAAAATACCCCCTCGCTGCAATTCAGGTGCCCGAAAAGGGGGTTGGGCACCTAAATAGGGGGTGGCAGCGGCAACCATAGATTCATGCAATGCATGAATCCATCTATGGTGATAGAGGTGGCAGTGCCAATATACCACTTATGGATGCACCGCCACTGCCCTCTACTTCTTGCCATCAGATGCAAGCACATTAAAAAACAAAACCGTAAAGTTATCCCAATTTTTTTTATATTATGAAAGAATGTTACACCGAGTAAATTCATACCCAACATGTCACGCTTCAAAATTGCGTCCGCTAGTGGAATGCCGACAAACTTTTACCCTTTAAAATCTTCATAGACGATGTTTAAAAAAAACCTACAGGTTGCATGTTTTGAGTTAGAGAAGGTCTAGGGCTAGAATTATTGTTCTCGCTCTGCCAATCGCGGCGATACCTCACGTGTGTGGTTTGAACACCATTTACATATGCGGGCGCTGCTCACGTATGTGTTCTCTTCTGCGCGCAAGCTCGTCGGGACATAGCATACTAGCTCATTATGATAGACTTACCTGAGATTGAAGCCCCTGAAGTTCTCCTCCGTGCCCACTGCCGCCATGTCCCAGACAATCTTCTTCCTGTTATTGCCACACCGGCGCTGTGATTGGCCGGAGCAGCGATTATGTCACTCCCGCGCATGCACGCGGCACCAGCTGATCCCTGTGCACGCGTGAAAATTCGGCATTAACCCCGAATTTACCATTCACACAAACGGCACGCTCAGTGCGCCTGCGCTGTAGACATCAGTGCCCGTTTTTGTGAAAACATCTCCTTAACCGTGTAGGTTAAGGAGATATTTCTTGCACCTACAGGGAAGCCTTAATCTAGGCTTCCCTGTAGGTGCAAGTTGTGTGGTTGGTTTTACAACCACTTGAAGAGCGATCTTAGGGGAAGGATTTGGTAAATAAGTCATTTACCAGCCACTTCCTTTGCTGAACACAATGAGCGATCAGCACCGATCACTCACTGCGTTCATTCATAACTGAAGCATTGGCTGTATGGGGCCCCTGTGATTTCTAACAGGAGCCCCGATGACAATCATTCCGACAATGGCATTTGAAGTAAATACCTGTATGAGCAACAATCACAATTTAGATGCCTGTGTAGACAATCCGCTTTAGAACATGGTTTCTGGACGCATATACACCTCCCCCTTGTTAATGGGTTTTTATGACTAATGTGATGTGGAGATTTAAAAATTTGAATTTAACTGCACTTGGGATTTAAAAGAACACAACGTAACAATTCTATTTCAGAAATGTGAATAGGTAATAAAAAAAACTTGCTGGAGTTGATTTCATTATCCCCTAGCTCAAAAAATAAGAAAAAAAAAACACTGTTGTACTTTGCCCAGACAAAAACTAAGCCCACATACCAAGGAGAAAAATCCCCAAACCATTGTGTTTCCACTAACGGTTTATTGCGCAATCAGGACTGACGTTTTTTTTGGACACAAGCTGCATGTAAACAGCTGCTACATATAACAGTCTTATTTCAGAGACAGACCCCCCCCCCCCCCCCAGTGGAAATGACCAGTTAGGACGAGAGGCGATTTTGATCTCCTATAGGGAACATATGGTGAGGGCTGCAGCACAATCACAACCCCCCACCTCCCCCTGTGCAGGGCACCAGCCAGTCCCAGGAGTACTTCCTGCAGCCGCCATGTAAACAAGCAACGTCCCCCATCCTGCTCACTATTTCTGGGGTTCTGTCCCCACAGCTGATCTGCTGCAAATGACGTCACCATCCTGCATGTGACCAATATCTTCCTACAGAGGTCAATGCAGAGGAGGGGGAATCCCAACCAGGAAGAAGATCTGATAAAAGTGCACAGACTCAGAACATTGCAAATGTGCAACTCAATATAATAAGATCACATTTACATTCTGGAAGGTCCCATTACAAATGAAGATTAACTTGGGAATTAATTGCACCTCTTTTTTTTTTAGACTGCAAGCTCCCATTATTAGGCCCCTCCCATTTATTTTATTACAGGTACTTATATAGTGCCACCAATTTACATATACATCATCCTGTATTGCAATTGCACAACTTTTATATTTTAGTTGGCACTACATAATCCCTGACCAATAGATGTCTGGCTTTCATGTTCTGCAGCTTCTGTGGAACTACAAATGGCAGAATTGTCATGCTGAACACACCGCTTTTTTTCAGGGGGAACTCAGTTCCACCACCTCTGGCTCAGACCCTCGTGTGCCTGCTTACCACAATCACTTGTAAACACAGAAGTCTGGTTTCTGTGTTTACAGGTGACAGCTCTGCACTGTGTGTGTGTAACCCCCTGAACTCTGTATGTAATGCAATCCTGGTATTTAATGCCCCTTTTAGACCCTTCTACTGTTTGATATTTGAATGGGGTCGTGGTTGAGTTCCTGCACCTATTTTTTGAGAAAAAGGACAGACACAGACACACACACACACAGACACACACACAGACACACACACAGACACACACACAGACACACACACAGACACACACACAGACACACACACAGACACACACACAGACACACACACAGACACACACACAGAAAACACAACTTTGTGGTTAATATGGTTACAGTGACCATGGAACTACAACTCCCAGCATGCCTTGCTAAGATCTGAAGTCCCACAACAGCTGCATCGTGTGCAAAGCAAGCCACAGTTGGAAAGATCACAAACAATAGATAAGACAAATAAACAGAGCATGTGCCATTAGCTGCTGCACTACAAGTCCCAGGAGTAGAGCTGGATGGCTTGTATAGAACCAACAGCTACTGAGACCACAATGCAGACACTTACAGAGGCTATAGATACATATTGTTACATTTTATCCTATGTACTAAAAACATGAACACGTTTGTAAATATGCAATGTGATCTTTTACACTGTTACATTGTATCCTGTTTACTAGAACTGATCCTAGTGTGTAATAAACAGGGAGGTGTCTGATCACAGCCCATCTAATACAATGTGATCCTAGTGTGTAATATACAGGGAGGTGTCTGATCACAGCCCATCTAATACAATGTGATCCTAGTGTTTACTATACAGGGATGTCTCTGATCACAGCCCATCTAATACAATGTGATCCTAGTGTGTGATATACAGGGAGATCTCTCATCACAGCCCATCTAATACAATGTGATCCTAGTGATTTTCTGTACTAGGATGTCTCTGATCATGTTATCTAATACAATGATCTCTCACCTGGCTTGCTGCAGTCACACTGAGGGTGGGGAAGGGGGATAAACACAGAAATTTCCCAGCAACTCTTTTTATATAATCAGCTCCTGGCCCCGCCTCCACCGCCTGACTCCTCACATGACCTGTGATTACACAGCAAGCCCCAGCCTGCACAGCACAGACTGACATCTTATTTAAAGGGACAGGGGACAAAGAGCAATACAAAACAGGAACTGAAGAACTTAGCTCAATGGGGGAAGGGGATTCATCAAGTACTCACAGCCAAACTCATCCAGCCTTATTAGCCATTAAAGAGGACCTGTTCTAAATCAAAATTGAGGTCTCATTTGGATACATCTGCAAAATAAAGTCACGCTTTGAAAACTTGCTGGAGAAAAAAGGCTGTTTTGGGCAAAAGAGACGTGCAAAAAAAAAAGAAAAAAAAACACACACCACACTGTATAGCACACACTCCATACAATGTGTCTCCTGAGTCCTGGATCATTCTCAGCATGCCAACAATAGTGGCAGGGACACCGTTAGGTTTCATTAACATCATCGAAGCATTAATTTTATTGGGCTGGGCCACACATTAGAAATACACATTAGAAATACACAAGAGAAGTTCCAGAGATGGTGCTATGGGACCACAGTAAAATGCATGGTGCTATGGGATCACAGCGAAATGCATGGTGCTATGGCACCACAGCGAAATGCATGGTGCTATGGCACCACAGCAAAATGCATGGTGCTATGGCACCACAGCGAAATGCATGGTGCTATGGCACCACAGTGAAATGCATGGTGCTATGGGATCACAGCGAAATGCATGGTGCTATATGACCACAGCGAAATTCATGATGCTATGGCACTACAGTGAAATTCATGGTGCTATGGGACCACAGCAAAGTGCATAGTTGTTATCCCACTTCAGCGAAATGCATGGTGCTATGGACTTCGCAGCAAAATGCATGGTTCTATGGGACCGCAGCAAAACGCATGTTTTTTATCCCACTGCACCGAAATGCATGGTGCTATGGGACCACTGCAAAATGCATGGTGCTATGGCACCAGAGCAAAATTATTATTATTATACAGGATTTATATAGTGCCAACAGTTTACGCAGCACTTTACAACTTGGAGGGTAGACAGTACAAATACAATACACTTTAATACTATAGGAATCCGAGGGCCCTGCTCCTTAGAGCTTACATGCATGGTGCTATGGCATTGCACCAAAATGCATAGTGCTATGGCATTGCACCGAAATGCATGGTAATATGCGTCGGGATGCCATTAAGAATTATTGGTACTACTGTTGGGGATGATGTAATCAGGATAGAGCTGCACGATTTTGGGAAAAAAGAGAATTTGCGATTCTTTTGCTTTGAGTAAATCAGTTTACTGTGGAAAATCAGGCAACAGTTACGATTGGTTGCCAGAGGTTACAGCATATCATTACCGCTCACTGACTGGCTGCCCGAGGTTACAGCATACAACTAATGTTCACTAGGAATGAGCTTCGAGTTCGAGTCAAACTCTTGTTCGACTCGAACATTGCCTGTTTGCCGAACAGCGAACAATTTGGGGTGTTCGCGGCAAATTTGAAAAGCCACGTAACACCCTGTAAAAGTCTAGGGGAGAAATGAAAAGTGCTAACTTTAAGGCCTTGTACACACGGGCAAACATGTCCGATGAAAACAGTCCGCTGGACCGTTTTCAGCGGACATGCCCGCCCGGAGATTTCTGTATGATGGCTGTACACACCATCATACAGAAATCCGCACGTACACGATACGCGGTGACGAGGCCGCGCCGTCGCCGCGACGATGACGCGGCGACGTGCGCGGCCCTGGAAGTTCAATGCTTCCACGCATGCGTCAAAGTCATTCGACACATGCGAGGGATGGCAGCCGCTCGGACATGTACGGTAAGTCTGTACAGACGACCGAACATGTCCGACGGACAGGATTCCAGCGGGCATTTGTCTGGCGGACAAATGTACGCTGGAAACCTGTCCGCTCGGCCGTACACACGACCGAACATGTCTGCTGAAACTGGTCCGCGGACCAGTTTCAGCAGACATGTTCGGTCGTGTGTACGGGGCCTTACGGTTAATATGCAAGTTATTGTCCTAAAAAGTGTTTGGGGACCTGGGTCCTGCCCCAATGCAAAAAAAGTTTTAAAAACTGACATTTTTTTCAGGAGCAGTGATTTTAATAATGCTTAAAGTGAAACAATAAAAGTGAAATATTCCTTTACATTTCGTACCTAGGGGGGCTGTATAGTATGCCTGTAAAGTAGCGCTTGTTTCCCGTGCTTAGAACTGTCCCTGCACAAAGTGTACTTTCTGAAGGAAAAAAAGTAATTTAAAATCACTCGCGGCTATAATGAATTGTCAGCTCCTGGCAATACAGAGAAAAGTCATTCATAAAAAAAAAAAAAAAAAAAAGCGTGGGGTCCCCCCAAATTCTTGTATGGATATTAAGGGGAACCCCGCATCAAATAAAAAAAAATTACGCGGGGTTACCCCCAAATATCCATTCCAGACCTTTTCCATTCCAGGTATGGATTTCAAGGAGAACTCCACCCCAATTTTTTTTTTAAATGGCGTAGAGTTCCCCCCAAAAATCCAATCCAGACCCATTATCCGAGCACGCAACCTGGCAGGCCGCATGAAAAGAGGGGGGGACGAGAGAGCGCCCCCCCATCCTGAAACATACCAGGCCACATGCCCTCGACATTGGGAGGAAGCTTTGGGGTCTGTGACCCCTCAAATCACCATGTCCTCATGTTGATGGGGACAAGGGCCTCATCCCCACAACCCTTGCCCAGTGGTTGTGGGGGTCTGCAGGCGGGGGGCTTATCGAAATCTGGAAGACGCCTTTAACAAAGGGGACCCCCAGATCCCGTCCCCCCATGTGAATAAATGGGGTACATTGTACCTCTACCATTTCACAAAGAAAGTGTAAATAATTGTAAACAAAAAAACCACACACACTGGGCCAGATTCTCGTAGATTGGCTTAAAACTGCAGCGGCGTAACGTATATCATTTATGTTACGCCGCCGCAAGTTTTACGGGCAAGTGCTTGATTCACAATGCACTTGCCTGTAAAGTTGCGGCGGCGTAACGTAAATCCCCCGGCGCAAGCCCGCGTAATTCAAATGATCTGGGTAGGGGGCGTAGTGCATTTAAATTAGGCACATTCCCGCGCCGAACCTAATGCGCATGCGCCGTCCCTAAAATTTCCCAATGTGCATTGCGCTAAATGATGTCGCAAGGACGTGAATGTAAATGGCGTCCAGCCCTATTCACGGACGACTTACGCAAACGACGTAAATTTTTAAATTTCGACGCGGGAACGACGGCCATACTTAACATTGGTTGCCCCTCATATAGCAGGGGCAACTTTACGCATTGCAAATCTTACGTAAAAATCGTAACTTCACTGCGTCGGCCGGGCGTACTTTCGGGATTTAGTGTATTTTGCTAATTTGCATACCTGATGGGGAAAACGACGGAGGCGACACCTAGCGGCAGAAAAAAAATTCCATTTAAGATCCGACAGCGTAAGAGCCTTACGCCTGTCGGATCTAATGGTTATCTATGTGTAACTGATTCTAAGAATCAGTCGCATAGATACGACGGCCAAGATTAGGACTTACGACGGCGCACATTGCGTTGCGCCGTCGTAAGCCCTTTGAGAATCTGGGCCACTGTTGGGAAAGTCATTTATTAAAAAAAAAAAATTCCAGTGGTGGTAATCCACTCTTGGTCTCCAGCACTGTCGGTATCCTGCGACGGGTGATCTCCTCTCCGGGGTCCAGTGATGAGAAGATCTCCTCTTCATCCAGGATCCAGCAATGAGATGTCCATCCAGCACACGCATCACCTGTCTCGACCGGAGACAGCCCGGCAAATGACGCGGCTTCAGCAGTGACAGCTCTTATGTAGGTGAGGGCGGGGGGGCCACCGGCCGTGTGTGTGCTCCATAGCAGTTTTCCAGACAGGAAAACTGCGAGCAAAAAATGTTTAACTTGTTCTCTTTTTTCCCTGCATTTGTCCTCACCAGTGCCCATCAACGCAGCCTACCAGGACCCATCAAAAGCAGCCTCACCAGCACCCATCAAATGCAGCCTCACCAGCACCTATCAACACAGCCTCATCAGCACCCATCAATACAGCCTCACCAGTGCCCATCAATACAGCCTACCAGTGCCCATCAATGCAGTCTCACCAGCGCCCATCAATGCATCCTACCAGAGCCCATCAATACACCCTACCAGTGCCCATCAATGAATGTTTGCTTGCTTCCATTCATTCAGGAGTTGGGACACAGACACAGTCCTCCGCTGCCGCTGTTCCTCTAACACTATGTGCGAACAGAGCAGGGGCTGACGCTGGGACTTATTTGCTTGCTGCAGAGAGAAGAGAGTAGGAACACCAGCTGGGCGCCCTTGGCAGCAGGGTGCCCTAGGCGGCTGCCTAGTTTGCCTAGTGGTTGCACCGGTCCTGTTAACCAGTGTTTTGCTAGAAATGCATGATATTATCACCAGGGATCTTCTAGCAATAAGTTGTAAGGCTGACCGCAGGGAAGCCTGTATTTGTAGGAGGAGTCGGGAGGTATTTAAACCCGCCCTCCTTCCTCCTTCTGGGCGTCGGTTTTCTGGTGTGTGGGGTTGGCACGTCACTTCCTGTTTCCATCCAGAGCAATGGCGGCAGCTGCTGCTGCTGTCTACTGTGCTCTCCTCAGGATTCCCAGCCGGATTGTCTGCATCCATCCACGTGGCAGGAGGGAGCTGCCCGCACGGGGGGGGGGTGTCCATCCGCCCGCCCGCTCATTTTCCAGGGCTTCAACGGGCATGGGGGGCCACCCGCTCGGGGTTTCATCCGGCCGCTCGTTTGACCAGGGCTCCTCTGGCTTGGGGACCTGCCCACCCGGGAGAGGGGATTCATCCGCCCGCTATTGTTCGGGGCTCCATCTGGCGACACTGGCTGCTTTGGCGTGCAGCGAGCTACCCGTCCGCTTCTCCCGGTGTTTACACCGGGGGAGGGGGAACTTCTGCCCGCTGCATGGCTCCCTTAGTATGGAGCCGCCTGCCGATTCTCTCGGTTCACGCCGGGGGAGGGGACCTCCGCCCGCGTTGCTCCGTCCAGCATGTGTGTTTCTCCCTCCGCCCGCCGTTTCCTCCTGTGGTTACGTGGGGGGGGGGGGGGGGGGGGGGACCTCCGCCCGCTGTTTTCTTTCCCTCCAGCATGCAGGGAGCCGCCCGTTGCTTCCTCCGGTGTTCACGCCGGGGGGAGGGGGGGGGAACCTCCGCCCGCCCGCTGTATCACTCCCTCCAGCATGCAGGGAGCCGCCCGCCGCTTCCTCCGGTGTTCACGCCGGGGGGAGGGGGGGGGAACCTCCGCCCGCCCGCTGTATCACTCCCTCCAGCATGCAGGGAGCCGCCCGCCGCTTCCTCCGGTGTTCACGGAGGGGGGGGGAACCTCCGCCCGCCCGCTGTGTCACTCCCTCCAGCATGAAGGGAGCTGCCCACCGCTTCCTCCGGTGTTCACGCCGGGGGGAGGGGGAGGGAACCTCCGCCCGCTCACTGTATTACTCCCTCCAGCTTGAAGGGAGCCGCCCGTCGCTAGTCCATGCTCTAATACAAGTGGAAGTTGCTAGAAATTTTTAACCATGTGTCCAAATCTCGAAACATGTGACCACAACATTTCATATTCCCAATATGTGTCTGCTGTACCATGTACCAAGTATCTTGTTCTTATCCTACTATTATCCCTGATTTCCAATTTCAAACTGACATGCAACGGCGTTTCTCATGCAACGGCGTTTCTCATGCGGTGGCGTGTCTCATGCGATGGCGTTTCTCATGCGATGGCGCTTCTCATGGTGTTTTTTTTTTTTTTTTTCTCATGCGATGACGTCCTCATGGTGTTTTTCTCATGCAATGACGTTTCTCATGCTATGACGTTTCTCATGCGATGACGTTCTCATGGTGTTTCTCATGCGATGACGTTTTCTCATGGTGTGTTTCTCATGCGATGACGTTCTCATGGTGTTCTCATGCGATGACGTTTCTCATGGTGTTTTTCTCATGCGCTGAAGTTTCTCATGCGATGACGTTCTCATGGTGTTTCTCATGCGATGACGTCCTCATGGTGTTTTTCTCATGCGATGACGTTTCTCATGCGATGACGTCCTCATGGTGTTTCTCATGCGATGACGTTTCTCATGCGATGACGTTCTCATGGTGTTTCTCATGCGATGACGTTTTTCATGCGGGGACATTTCCCATGCGTTCACGTTTCTCAGGCGATTACGTTTCCCATGCGTTCTTCTCATGCGATCACGTTCTCATGCGATTCGTTCTCATACGATTTTCTCATGCGTTTACGTTTCTCATGCGATTACGTTTCTCATGCGATCATGTTTACCATGCGATCTTCTCATGCGATCACATTTTCCATGCAATCTCGCATGCGATCACGTTTTCCATGCAATCTTGCATGCGATCACGTTTTCCATGCAATCTTCGCATGCGATCACGTTTCGCATGCGATCACGTTTCCCATGCGTTACGTTTCCCATGCGGTCACATTTCTCATGCGAGTCGGGTCCTTGTGTGTTCACGTTTCACATGGTAGTTCTCATGCGACTACCTTTTGCATGGTAGTTCTCATGCGATCACGTGTATCATGAGTCATGTCCTCATGTGGTTACGTTTCTCATGCGATTGCGTTCTCATGCGATTACTTTTGACATGGTGGTTCTTGTGCAGTTACGTTTACATGCGATCACGTTTCTCATGCGATCTTGGTTTTTTCACGAGTCTTGTCCTTGTGTTTACGTTTCTCATGCGATTACGGTTCGCATGGTAGTTCTCATGCGACTACGTTTCGCATGGTAGTTTTCATGCGATCATGTTTCTCATGAGGCATGTCCTCATGTGTTTACATTTTTCATGCGATTACATTTCTCATGCGATTACGTTTCACATGGTAGTTCTCATCTGATCACGTTTTGCATGCAATCACGTTTCTCTTACGAGTCATGTCCTTGTGTGTTTACGTTTCTCATGCGATTACGGTTTGCATGGTAGTTCTCATGCGACTACATTTCGCATGGTAGTTCTCATGCGATCACGTTTCTAATGAGTCGTGTCCGCGTGTTTACGTTTCTCAGGCGATTACGTTTCACATGGTAGTTCTCACGCGATTACGTTCTCATGCCATTACAGTTCACATGGTAGTTCGCATGCGGTTATGTTTCCCAGGGTAGTTTCTCATGCGATCACGTTCTCATGTGTTTACGTTCTCATGCGACCACATTTCTCAAGTATCATGTTGTCTCATGCATTACGTTTGTCATGCTCATGCGATTGCGTTCTCATGCGACCACGTTTCTCATGCTTTACGTTTTCATGCGGTTTCGTGTCCTCATGCGGTTTCGTGTCCTCACGCGATGACATTTTTCATGCGAGTCAGGTCCTCGTGGGTTTACGCTTCTCGTGCGAGTCATGTTCTCATGCAATTTTTACATTTTCATGTTTCGTTTTACGTTACGTTTCTCATGCTATTCATGTTCTCTAACATTTACGTTTCTCTGGCAGGTTTCAGTTGTGCTACAATTACATTGGTCATGTTTTCATACGTTACGCTTTTCTTACGTTACGCTTTTCACACAAGTTGCGCTTTTCATACGAGTTGCGCTTCTCACACGATTACGATTTTCAAGTGTATTGTCGTTCCTCATGCAATCATGTTCTCAGGTGTTCACGTTTCCATGCTATTTATGTTCTCATACAATTTATCTTCTCATGTTTTCGTATATCATACTATTCATGTTCTCAAATGTGTTTGTTTCTCATGCAACCTTACTTTTCTCATGCAGGTTCCAGTTGTGTTAGTTTTCAGTTGGTAGTATTAGCATGTACTTTTTAGATTCATGGCGTTCCACCGCTGGGGGGGGTCACCCATCACGTCTATGGGTGTTTACGGATTGAGATAATCGTTTTTAATTGGCTTGTACGGTGGCAAGTCTCCTCATCCGTTTCTCATACGTTTCATGCATCTCAAACATTTCGTTTCTCACACAACGACCTGACACGTTTTCAGGTTCATCAGGCCTGAGTGTACGTTTTTAATTTGCCTGCTACGCCTCAGGTTGCTCGGCCTTCGCATTTCATGGTATTGTCAGTTCAGCTGCACTAGTCCTACACTTACCTACATTTTCATAGTCTGGGCACATGCCACATTCATTTCCTCACGTTTGTTCATGGCCACTCTCCACTGCTGGGTACCTGTCACGTTCAAGGGTACTGTCGGATTGAGATGTTTCGTTTCTAATTGTCTTGTGCAGTGGCAAGTCCCCTCATCCGCTTCTCACGGCTATCACTACGTTTTCGTACGTCATGTTATCTTACCACTTACATCACTTGCCTGACACGCCTTCAGGTTCATAGGCTTGAGTGTTACGTTTTCAATTGGCCTAGTTTGCCTCAGGTTGCTCAGCCTTGCTAGGTTCTTGAGACTGACACGTTTTCAGTCTTGTGCTACGTATTCGTTCCTGCTCTACGTCACTGAGTGTCAATCACGGACACCCGCGTAGGCAGGGGTTAGGGAAGGTGGGGTTTTCCTTTTCCTAAGGTAAGTTGGGGCTCGTTGGTCATGTTTTGTTTTAACGATGTTGTTCTTGTTTGCAGAATTTCATGTCTCGGGCAGAAAAATCGAAGATTTTGCCGCCGTCCGTCCTGCTCCGGTTACTGGGTTCCATACATGGTGGCAAGCCCTCTTGAACCTCCCGATACTGCCTTCTCTTCGTTAGATGAATCTTGATCTTAAGTTCTTTTCAATTCAGCCTGCTAGCTCTTGACTCGGCCTGGGATATCTTCCAGGCGTTTCGATCTCAGTATCCTGGGTTCTTTTTCTCACAAACATTCTGTACCTACTTGCGGTTTGATTCTTTTGCCACTTTTCAACTCAACAGGTTTTTGCAAGTCGGTGCCCAGCACAGTCTGGGCGCTGGACTTTCGCGGATGTACTCAGAGATAGGCCACCCTCCTTTCCCTAGCACTCCCTTCCCTGCTAACACAGGGCATGACACGCAGCCATTCCTTGCTGCCTAGCTAGGGTAGCACTTCAATATTCACTCTGGGCCGTGCTTTAGTACAGGTGCAGTTCTGCTGCTTTTCATCGAGGGGTCTGTATTTTCGTTGTTGAGAAGTTAGATTGGCGGTAGTCGGCTTTCTTTTCCGGACATATCCCAGTTCCACATGTCTGTCACAGGCATTCTTGCATTGGGGGCTTGTGGTTACGTACGGTTACTTTCATTTCAATCTCTTTGCTAGCTCATCCTACTGTTTATTTTTGGCCCCTTTTAGGCATACCGACCACGTGACCCCGGCACACCTCAGGTCAATTTCCCTGCTTCCCCTCAGACCTTTCTCTAGCACGATTACCTGAGACTCTGAGTACAAGTTGTAAGGCTGACCGCAGGGAAGCCTGTATTTGTAGGAGGAGTCGGGAGGTATTTAAACCTGCCCTCCTTCCTCCTTCTGGGCGTCGGTTTTCTGGTGTCCCACCCACCCATCCCCTTTTTTCTTGCTATTTCTTCTTTTACTTCTACTTGGGTATGCCCCCTTTTAGGCATACCGACCACGTGACCCCGGCACACCTCAGGTCAATTTCCCTGCTTCCCCTCAGACCTTTCTCTAGCACGATTACCTGAGACTCTGAGTACAAATATGTTATCATGTGCTTCCCCTCCACTCAGTAACCGCCACAGTACATACCTCCATCTCGTCTGCTCTCGGCTGGTTCAGCAGGAACTGGCTGAGATTCAAACCATATATAGACAGGCTGAATGTATCCAAGTTGATCAATCCATGGACTTGGGTACAATCAGCCTGTCAGATTTTACATGCAATTATTACAAACGACTGTTACAATCACTGTGCTCTCCCCACAGGGATGGCTTCCCCCACTTGGGAATTCTGCCACTGGTACCATAGCTATAAGGTAACTGGTTAGGTAGTTCCTAATGGCTCATTCTCTAGTGGTGGTAGCAAGTAGTGGCTGTAAGCGGTCCCTACGATCAGATATCCTCTCACTCTGGGTTGCCCGTGACGACTCCAGTAGGCAGTGCAGCAAGGTCTGTATCCTGGCAGTGGCACGACAACACGGTCCTAATGCAGTTTCCCGCATATGGTACTCGCTTTTTTGTTTTTTTCAGAAGCTCAGTCTCTCTCTGGGAGAACTGTACCACATGTTCCTCTTACTAACGTCCCCGGAACACCACACTATCCTGATTTCTGCTCAGGCAAATCTTGCTCCTTCCTCCTTTAAAAGCAGGGTATAGTTCTGGCCCCATGGACTTCAGTGAATAGTTGTAACAGGCGCTCCGCGCGCCTGTTACTTCCTGTAATGCGTTCCACGCTGGAACGCATTACCGCGACCAGGTGATGACGTCATCGCGCGGCGCCCCGTGCGTTCCACTGTGCTACGCGGAAGTGCGCTGCAGCGAACGGCGCTCCTTTTTGAATTGGTGCTTATGCACTACAACTGGCCCTATCCTTTAAACAGAGCGGTGTGCCTCCTGCACACGGTTCTATCATTGTCAGCCGTAACTCGGCCACGCTACTCTTAATACTGCCATCGCTCCCCATGCTGCAACACCGCTCCAGGCAACTACTACTTTGGTGCTGTTGCACCTACTACAACATAGAGTCATTGCTGGGAACAACCTTGAGGCCTTCTTGCTGAACACCTACACCACGGATTCCTTATCTCTTACATTAAAGCCTGCAAACGGATAAGTAGCTATTGTATCACTTGTAGTCCTATAGGAAGATCTGCTGCTTGTGTTCCATCTAAAACAATTGCTAATACTTATTATGCCTTGTGGATATCAACATACTGTATGGGATATACTGCTATGCTAAAGACTGTTTGCTAAGGAATACCCTAAAGGGTCAGCTACCTCCAATATGCAACTACTATTATGTGTGCAATATTCAATTCATATATGCAACAATAATTATCTGAAATATATTGCCTTTTATACGCAACTACTATTACCTGAGCTATATTGCCTCTCATACGCAGCTACTAGTTGTCACTACAACTCCTATTTACTACGAGCTTGACATAAGTACAAATCCCTTATAGGCCTTGTCCTAATTGTTTGAACATGTTCGCTCTAACTTTTCTATGCTAGGGGTTGATGGCATTTTTTTTAGCATCTCCCTTAGTGGCCTAATACATCCCTATATGCTCAAAGTGATATGATGTAGAGAACCCCCAAACTCCTGTTTGTGTGGAGTGAGGCCTGGGGTCCCATACTGATAATAACTTGCATATAGAGGTGTATTGGAATCTTGACCTTTAAAGTATATTGTATCATTTTAAACGCTAAGCTCTGGCCACATGTTGTAATGCGTCCATCCTTAGTAGCTCAACGCCTTTCTTTATGTGAGAGAAAGATGATGTAGAGATGCCCCAAATTCCTGTTTGTGTGGAGTGATGCCTGGGGTCCAATACTGAGTTGTCACATAAAGAAGCGCATTGAAATCCTTGCTAACCGCAGTTGTGGTTCACTCCGTTCACCAGTGCTGTTACAATGGTCCACTCTGGGAGGTGGAGGCACTGTCACATAAGCTGTACAAGTCCCATGAGTTCTAATGGCGACCCTGAAAGTAACCAAAAATAACCTCTACAGAACCAGTGCAGCAGAGCCTTCTGAAGACGTAAGGTCTCACTTCCATCACAATTCCCCCCAAAAAAGGGTAATTACCCTATTTTAGGATAGTTTGTGGAGCCATGCAAATCATTCCTTATGACTCTGAGCCAACTGTGCATGCGTGTCCTCTGGCATATAGTACAGATAGAGCCTGATATTATAGTCATCTGTTCTAAACTAGATTCAGTTGTTTCCCAACAGCCCTACAACATAGTAGCCTTTTAGCCGGATTCAGGTACAGTTACGAAGGCGTATCAGTAGATATGCCGTCGTAACTCCGAATCCGTGCCGTCGTAACATTAACGTATGCTCAAACTGAGATACGCTTAACTGTTGCTAAGATACGACCGGCGTAAGTCTCCTACGCCGTCGTATCTGCTGCCTATTTACGCTGGCCGCTAGGGGCGTGTACGCTGATTTACGCCTAGAATATGTAAATCAGTGAGATACGTCTATTCACGAACGTATGCACGCTCATCGCAGTAAAGATACGCCGTTTATGTAAGGCGTTTTCAGGCGTAAAGATAAACCACCAAAAAGATGGCGCAGCCAATGTTAAGTATGGACGTTGGAACCGCGTAAAATTTTTCACGTTTTACGTCGTTTGCGTAAGTCGTCCGTGAATGGGGCTGGACGTAATTTCCGTTCAAGTCGGTACCATGGATTATTTGCGGCGTAATTTTGAGCATTCGCACTGGGATACTTTCACGGACGGCGCATGCGCCGTTTGTTAGAAACGTCAAATACGTGGGGTCATGAGTATTTAGCATAGAACACGCCCCCAACCAGCCTATTTTGAATTAGGCGGGCTTACGCCGGCCCAGTTACAATACGCCGCCGTAAGTTAGAGCGCAACTTCTTTGTGAATACAGGACCTGCTGCTCTATCTTACGGCGGCGTAGTGTATCTGAGATACGCTATGCCCGCCCAAAGATAGGCACAGCTCTCTGAATCTAGCTAGAAGTACTGCACAAATGGTAGCCAACAAACTTGAAACCTTTCTGCTGCTTAGACATACCTGACCAGAGCACTTTTTGCGATTCGGCACTGCGTCGCTTTAACTGACAATTGCGCGGCCGTGCGACGTGGCTCCCAAACAAAATTGGCGTCCTTTTTTCCCCACAAATAGAGCTTTCTTTTGGTGGTATTTGATCACCCCTGCGGTTTTTAATTTTTGCGCCACAAACAAAAAAAGAGCAATATTTTTAACTTTTTGCTGTAATAAATATCCCCCAAAAATATATATATATAAAAAAAAATAATATAGTTTAATCTACATATTTTAAGTAAAGGAAAAATCACAATAAGTGTATATTGATTGGTTTGCACAAAAGTTATAGGGCCAAATTCTCAAAAAAGCTGCCTAACTTAACTTTCAGCAGTTAAGTTACACAGGCGTTAAATTTCTACCTAAGTGCCCGATCCACAAAGCACTTACCTAGAAATTACACGCCGTGTAACCTAAGTGCCTCTGTCGCAAGGCGGTCGTCTGCTCGAGGGGGCGATTCCTATTCAAATGAGGCGCGCTCCCGCGCCGGACGTACTGCGCATGCGTGTGACGTCATTTTTCCCGACGGGCAGCGCGCGAACGTAATTTACGCCGGGCTTTGTGGATTGCGACGGGACAATAAAGTTGCGACGGGTAAAAAAAAAGTTACGTGCCGGGAAAAAATAATCAAAATTTTAAAAAAAACGTGGCGATCGAAAAAAAGGTCTGGTTTTACATGGTGTACTAACTTTACACATTGTAAAACCAGCCCTAATTTTGCGCAAGCAAATCGTAACTTACGCAGAAAACACAAAGCTTAAAAGCTTTGTGGATCTGCTTAAGTACTCATTTGCATACGCTAGCCGGCATTTCGACTCGAAATGCCCCCAGCGGCGGATGCGGTACTGCATCCTAAGATCCGACAGTGTAAGTCTATTACAGATGTCGGATCTTCTGACTATCTTTGGAAAAATCCTTCTGAGGATCGTTTCCAAAGATAGCCACAGGGATACGCAGGCTGAACAGCAGTTCCGCCTGCGTATCTCCTTTGAAGATTTGGCCCATAGCGTCTACAAAATAGGGGATAGATTTGTGGCATTTTTTTTATTATTTTTTGTTATTAGTAATGGCGGCGATCTGTGATTTTTATCGTGACTGCGACATTATGCTGGACACATCGGACACTTTTGACACTATTTTGGGCCTATTGTCACTTATACAGGGATCAGTGCTAAAAAAATGGACTGATTACTGTGTAAATGACACTGGCAAGAAAGAAGTTAAACACTAGGGGGCGATCAAGGGGTTAAGTGTGTCCTACGGAGTGATTCTAACTGTGGGGTGGATGGGCTCGCTACAGCATGACAGAGATCACTGCTCCCGATGGCAGGGAGCAGTAGATCCCTGTCCTGTCACTAGGCAGAACAGGGAAATGCCTTATTTACAAAGGCATCTCCCCGTTCTGCCACTCCGTGACACGATCGCGGGACACTGGGGGACATGTATGCCACGATTTAAAGGGGACGTACCTGTACGCCCATTTATGCAGCCGTGCCATTGTGCCGACGTATATCGTCGTGCGCTGGTCGGCAATCGGTTAAACTTATATCATACACAAACTGTCCATGTTATATGCCATGATGTAGACGCAGGGATTGGAGAAGAGTTCAGGTATAGTGGAATCCGCCTTATTCTTGCACATGAGGAATTTGGCTGAGTAGAACAAATACGCGGTTAGTCATCCAGGACTGCGATTCGTCTCCCATTGAGTGCTTAGTGTGAAGGGCACTTGGTATCACTTCAGTGATCCCTTTCCCACAAATAGTTTCACATATTGGAAATCATACTGAGTCACAAGCTACAAATTACCTTTATTAAAGAGAACCTGTCATTTCCAAATGTATACTACTGTGCAAAGGTTTTAGGCAGGTGTGACAAAATGCTGTAAATTAAGAATGCTTTCAGAAATAGAAGTGTTGACAGTTTATTTTTTATCAATCAACAAAATGTTATGTAAATGAACAGAAGAAAAATACAAATCAAATCAATATTTGGTGTGACTACCCTTTGCCTTCAAAACGACATCAGTTCTTCTAGATTGCACACAGTTTTTGAAGGAACTCAGCAGGTAAGTTGTTCCAAACATCTTAAGCCCCATACACACAGTAGGACTTCAAACAAATTTTCCGTGGATTTTTGTTTGAGGGGCGTTGGCCGGGAACACCCAATAGCGCACACACGGCAGGACTTTTTCTGCAAACTTTCCCAAAATCACATGATTTTTCTGCTCTTTTCTGCTCTTTACCGCCACCCTTTGGTCAACTTCTGCTATTGTTGGTTGATTTTAACATCGCCGTTGGGAAAGAGAGAAACTGTGTTTAGGCTGCTGCAGAGAGCAGCTCAGTGCATCTTTCTGTAATTGTCCCTCCGCATGACCACACCGATTCCTCCTGCTGTTGGGCCCCACTGTGTGCCCGGGCCCCCTACAGGAGGACTGGTGGTCCCCCCTATCAGCAGCCCTGGGTCGGACAATCAGTATTAGACACCATGAGGCACACTACAACTGCCAACCCAGGACTGGTTATGGGAGCGGGGGCTGGGGTTGAGCTCTCAGCACTCTGTGCAGACAACGAGACTTTTGTTGAACTGCCAAGAAAATATTTACTGTTTACAAGGTGGCCCGGGGGCATTCCTAATACAAAATAGTAACCCTTTAATGTTATCTTTAACACTAGGGCCCAGATTCTCAAAGGGCTTACGACGGCGCAACGCCATTTGCACCGTCGTAAGTCCTAATCTGGGCCGTCGTATCTTAGAATCAGTTACGCATAGATATCCATTAGATCTGACAGGCGTAAGGCTCTTACGCTGTCAGATCTTAAATGCTATTTTTTTTCCCACCACTAGGTGTCGCCTAGTCGTTTTCCCCGTCTATGCAAATTAGCTATTTACGCGAGATTCCCGAACGTACGCACGGTCGACGCAGTGAATTTACGACTTTTCCGTAAGCAAAAACTTACCCCTGCTATATGAGGGGTAAGTTTACGAAGGCCTGTCATATGCCATGTTAAGTATGGCGTCGGGTCAGCGTCGTCTTTTTCCATCGTTTAGGTTGTTTTCCTAAGTCGTTCACGAATAGGACTTTACGTCAATGACGCTCACGTCGGCGTCATTGACGTTTTCCGTCGTGAGCTGGAGCATGCGCACTGGGCTATTTTTACACCCAGCGCATGCGCAGTTCGATTGGCACGGGGGCACGCTTAATTTAAATACAAGCCGCCCCCTTTGAATTACGCGGCCTTACGCTGGGCCATTAACACTACGCCGCCGCAAATTACGGAGCAAGTGCTTGGAGAATACGGCACTACGCCGCCGCGGATTCTACGAGAATCTGGCCCTAGGTGTACAGCACTGTGCAAATGTTTTAGGCAGATGTGAAGAAATGCTGTAAAGTATAAATGCTTTAAAGCCTATATATTTTCATTATTTACAAAATGCAAAGTGAGCGAACAGAAGAAAAATCTAAATCAAATCAATGTTTGGTCTCACTACCCTTTGGCTTCAAACCAGGATCAATTCTTACCCTTGCACAAAGTCTGAGATTTTGTAGGATTATAGTCAGGTGTATGATTGATTAACCAATTATACCAAGCAGGTGTTAATAATCATCAATTTCATATGTAGTTTAAAATGCAGTCATTAACTGAAACAGAAACTGCTCCGTAGCTCTTAAAACTGGGTGAGAAACGGCCAAACTCTGCTACTAAGGTGCAGCTGTAGGAGACAGTTTCATGTCACAGGTCATTTACGATGTCAAGGCTGAGCACAGCAACAAGACACAAGGTGGTTATACTGCATCAGCAAGGAGTGGGGTTTCAAGATGTGCTGTTTAAGCTCTTTTGAGGAAGCACAAACGGGCAACGTTGAGGACTGTAGATGCAGTGGTCAGCCAAGGAAACTTAATGTAGCAGATGAAAGACACATCATGCTTAAATCCCTTCGACATTGGAAGATGTCTAGCAGTGCCATCAGCACAGAACTGGAAGAAACCAGTGGGACCCTCTCAGGTACACCCATCTATTCTTCGGAGAAGTCTGGCCAGTAGTGGTCTTCATAGAAGAATTGTGGGCAAAAGCCATACCTTTGAGGTGGAAACAAGGCTAAGTGACTCAACTATGCACAAAAAAATAGAAACTGGGGTGCAGAAAAATGGCAGCAGGTGCTCTGGACTGATGACATATGGCTGTAGCAGGAGACAGTTTGTTCGGAATGGGCTGGAGAGCGGTACAATAATGAGTGTCTACAGGCAACAGTGAAGCATGGTGGAGGCTCCTTGCAAGTTTGGAGCTGCATATCTACAAATGGAGTTGGAGGTTTGATTCCAATACCTATAATTTAATAGTTATTATTAGTAAGTCTCCCTGCCTCACTGTGCCCATCTGCAGCCTTATGCGCCTGATCTCCCGGTGCTGTGACATGCAGTCTAGTCGGCAGCCGTCCAGTGTAACAAAGCCCCACCTTCTCTCTTCTCTTCGTCCTCGTCCGTGATAGGCGGAACACTGACTCCCTGTTCGGAAACTGAATTAGTGTTCCGTCACGGACAAGGAAGAGGAGGAGGCTTTGTTACACTGGACGGTCGCCCACTAGACTGCATGTCGCAGCGCTACTCTAATGGAGATCAGGTACATGAGGCCGCCGACTAGACTGCATGTCACAGCGCTGGTGTAATGGAGATCAGGTACATGAGGCTGCAGATGGTCACAGTAAGGCAGGGAGATGGGCACAGTGAGGCATGCAGATGTACAGAGTGAGGCTGCAAATGGGCACAGTGAGGCTGCAAATGGGCACAGTGAGGCTGCAGGTGGACACAGTGAGGCTGCAAATGGACACAGTGAGGCTGAAAATGGACACAGTGAGGCTGCAAATGGACACAGCGAGGCTGCAGATGGACACAGTGAGGCTGCAGATGGGTATTGTTGACACTCTTTTCCACTTACAGTAGCTACTGCATTTCTCACCCTTGGCTTATACTCGAGTCAATACGTTTTGCCATTTTTTTGTGGTAAAATTAGGTGCATTGGCTTATATTCGGATCGGCTTATACTGTACTCGAGTATATACGGTAGTTATTATTTCAGATTTTCACATTTTTGGATTTTCATTCTTATTTGCGGATATTCTTTCTTTCGAATTTTCTTCCTTATTTTCTTATTTGAGAAATTCTGAATTTTCATATTTCCAGGTTTTAGAATTTCCGAATTTTCGGATTTCAAATTTTCGAATTTATGAATTTATTAGAAAAAATTATTTTCGATCATAATGAATGTATATGTAGGTTTTGTACTATTGTAGGTTTATGAATCAGGACTTATCCACAAGTGGCAGAGATTTAAAAGAACAGCCCCAAATGAATTATTTATATAATTATATATAAAGGCATAAGCAAATCCTGTCTAAATCCATTTCCTTGAATCTTGGTATGCTTTGTGTATTTGTTCCAGTTCTGTGCAGTAATTCAGTGTGATACTTTACAGGTGCTTCCTTTAATAAAGACTGGTCACTTCTGCTCTCTCACTATGTGCCAAGTGTGTGGTCAGTGTGGACAAGTGCCTACAAGGTTGTGTTTTGCAATAGCAGAACTTAAAGCAGAACTTCACCTAAAAGGGGAAATTCCACTTTAAGTCCCCCCCGCCATTGATGGGAAATTATATTTGGGGGGAAGGGGCGCAGGTACCTATTTTTGACAGGTACCTCCTCCCACTTCTCCTTCCAGTGCCAAAAGACTGTGGGACCATTCACAAAACACAGCACGGTTTGGACATGTTCAGTGGGCAGCCAGCTGTAAAGCAGATAGCTGACTACCCACAGTTAGGATTCCAGCACCAGGAACCCGAAGGCTAGTGAAGAACTAGGCCTGGGGAGGATGGCACTGGATCCCTGGACAGGTGAGTATCCTTGTATTAAAAGTCGGCAGCTACAGGATTTGTAGCTACTGACTTTTCTTTTTCTTCTTTGTCCAAAGTGGAGAACCGCTTGAAGTGTTTGCCAACGGTTTCCTGGGCTTTTTGGGTCCTGCCTTACTCACCGGCCACTTTATTAGGTAGATAAATGCAAATTGATTTGTAACGGATCTACAGACCTTTGTGAACACACAGCAAGGGGGTTCCCTCAGTAAGGCATCCACACTGAAGCACCTCCCCGCCAAGCCTCACCCAGCTCTCTGCCAACAGTACTACACAGTTTAATGGGATCAATCACTCAATTAGAGAGTATGAGGACAAATATCAACAGTCTGTAATAACTAAACAGGCAGTCCTTAGATAATATACCTAACTAATGTGATTTGGTTGATCAGACCAAGCCCCAGGACAAATTATCCCAAAAGTCTGTACACTGATGCGCTGGCATGCGGTGGCGCGCAAGGGGTACTTTGTAATCCAATAAGGGAACAAATAAACTGGTGGAAGAGGCCCGAATAGTCAAACCACAATGGTCAATGAGAACGATCCACCCTCAGGCAACACAAAGCTATGACTAAGCCCTAGTTTCAGTGCGAAACGCGTCAGCAGTCGGGTTTTATTTTATGTTGCTGTGACTTGTAGTGCTCTCCTTTTTTTAATAAAGGCTACAACTTGTTCAGAGTGCAGCTGTCCAGAAACAATTTTTGTTCCTGCTTTGCTAAGTGCATTGCCTGCACCTGAGTTGTCTGCATTCATCTGGGTTCCCACCTGGAGCGGCTACTCCCTTTTCCTCAGGCAACACAGTCAGCAGGTTTTTTTTTTGGGCAGGTGCCCGTCTCACCCAACCAGTTCATGCCTTGTCCTTTCCGGAACACTTCGTCTGCGATCTCCGATCACGGTCTTTTAGGATGACAGTCTCCGGTTCTCAAACAGGTCACTACTGTACTGGAACACCGTCCGATCACTCCGTCAGAGGTTCTGTCTCTCTCTTTCAATGGCGCTCCGCCGGGGCGTAGGTAGGCCTCAACTCCGACCTAGACTTCCGTGGAGACACCACACGCAGGTGTCCTCCTAGGTTGAAGAGGAGGTCCGGAGAGCACCCGTCAAACACGCCCTCCTCCTTAAATTACCTCCCCCAGCAGGCTGCGTGGGGAGCAAAGCATTTCGGGGTTGTACAGTAGCACACTGGGTGTTGTAGTTTATAAATAAACCAGGGCAACGAAGTCCTATTCTCCCTGTACTCAATTTCCCATCATTCCTGGTTGTAACAATGCAAAGTAAATGGAAGGTGTCTATATCATAACTTGACCACTGGAGAGAGCCGATATCCTTCTTGATCAGCAGATGGTAGTCTTTAGGTCACATAAAAGGTGATGGCCCTGATACATTGACATGATAGCATCACGCAGTTGCTGCTGATTTTTCGGCTGCACATCCATGATGCGACTCTCCCATACCACCACATCCCAAAGGTGCCCTTTGATTGAGATGTTGTGACTGTGGAGGCCATTGGAGTACAGTGACCTCATTGTCATGTTCAAGAAACCACTTTGAGATGATTTAAACTTTGTGACATTATCCTGCTGAAAGGAGCCATCAGGAGAAGGGTACACTCAGTGGGGCGGCAAAAAGAGCGCCCCCCACAAAAAAGCCCTCCATCTCCTCCTCTTGAGTCCTGGCTCCTGCACAAATACAGTCCCCAGCGCCCGTCAACTTATGGGGAGGACTGGGCACTGACTGACACTAGTTATGGAGTGTACTCGGCCAGGGGGGAGGGACTGGCGGCCCCATAAAGCGGTAAAAAGATACTAGCAAAGGTGATCTCGGCTCGGCTGTGCTGGGGGAGTGGTCTAAGTTCCCCTCTGCTCGGTCTCAGCTCCACTCGGCTGTGCTTGGGCCGGGGCGGTCTCAGCTCCCCTCGGCTCTGGCGGGCTCGGCTCACCTCGGTTCAGATGGGCTCGGCTTCCCACGGCTTGGGCGGGATCGGCTATGTTGGGCGGGAGCGGTCTCAGCTCCCCTCAGCTTGGGTGGGAATGCCTGTGCTCGGGTGGGGGGGGGGGACAGTCCCAGCTCCCCTCTAGTTGGGCGGGCTTGGCTGTGCTCGGGCGTTGGGCAGTCTCCGCTCAGTTGGGCTCGAGCAGAGGGGCAGTCTCAGCTCCCCTCATCTTGGCTGTAGAACTCTTCAAAGGACATTTCAAGTGAAGGAAGCACTCTTAGGCCCCTTTCACTCCTGCGGACCGTATGTCCGCTTTTTCATCCATCCGTGTGCGGATGAAAAAGGGACATACATTGGTCCCTATGAGATCGCAGGTGTCAGCGGATGAACCAGTCTCGCCCGCTTCTGCATTCCTCCAAATCTGCAGACGGAGGAATACCCTATTTTTTTTTCGTCTGCGGATCGGATCGGGTGAACATGGACAGACGGTCCGTGTTCATCCGATCCCCCCATAAGGGAGAGCGGAGAAAAGACAGGGCGGTCCCTGCACAGTGTGCGGGCACTGCCCTGTCACCCGCCGGCTCAGCGGGGATCAATGGAGCGATCCCCGCTGAGCAATCGGAGGTTCACGGGGCGAGTCATTACTGATCCGCCCTGTGTGAAAGGGCCCTTACCTGGGAAAGCAGGGGCAAGGCTGTGGGTACCACATTATTAAGAAAGAAAAGGAAAACTTTAACAGATTCAGAAGTAGCCCAGAAGGTAATTGTCAGCAGTAAAAATAGCAAAAGAATTAGGGCCAGATTCACAAAGAGATACGACGGGGTATCTCGAGATACGCGGCGTAAGTGTAGATGTGCGCCGTCGTATCTATGCGCCGTACCCACAGAAGCACATACACGCAAAATTAGGCTTCACCCGTCCAACGCAACTGTCCTCCGCCGCCGAAACTTAGGCGCATATTTAGGCTAGGCGTATTCTTCGTTCCCATTGATTTGCTATTCAATTATGCAAATGAGGGAGAAATGCCGATTCACATGCGTACGATTGTCCGTCGTAGGCTACGCGCGGTGCGCGTAAGCTTCTCGCCCGATCTAAAGTTACCCTTCATAAAAGCAGGGGTAACTTTGCAACTGACTTGCACAGGTCAGCTGGAGAGCAGCAACAGCAGCAGCGTGACAGAGGAGCTGAGCAACAACACTTGCAGGACAACACATCTGTGTGCCAACATGTCAGGGGCAGCCGTGGTCATAGTACTACGGCATCTACAAGCACGCAGGAGGAGGAGGAGGGCACAGGAGAGGGTACCCCGAGATCGCATGGACCTCTTTGGCATGGTTGAATCGGAGGTGTTTCGCTTGTTGAGATTTGACACTGAAGCCATCATGGAAATAGTACGATCCCTGCAGGATGACCTCACCAGCCCAACACATCGATCACAAGCAGTGCCGCCACTGCTCAAGGTCATGGCAACCCTGCATTTTTTAGCCAGTGGATCATTTCAAAGAACCAGTGGAAATTTGGCTGGGATGTCCCAATCCACAATGAGTAGGTGCGTGCACCAAGTTGTACCCGCTATCCTGAGACGGATGTCCCACCACATTGTGAGACCCACCCAGGAGGTCAAGCAGGTGAAGGCAAGAACCGATTTCTATAAAATAGCCAGATTTCCACGCAATGTGGGGGCCATTGATTGTTCTCATGTGGCACTCCAGCCCCCCCGTGACGCTGAGCATATGTACCGTAACAGGAAGAATTGGCATTCCATTAATGTACAAGTAATAACCGATGCTCAAGGCCTCATATGGCACGTCTGTGCTAAACACCCCGGGGCCACCCATGACAGCTTTATCTACCGGCAAAGCGACATCTCAAGACAATTTGAAGAGAACGTGTATGGGGACAGCTGGCTGCTTGGTGAGTGACATGGGTGTCAGGTATGACTGTCCCCCCCCATGATGCAGACATCACGAGGGGCACATGCATGACTAACATCCTCCTGTCTTTTCCCTTCCAGGTGACTCTGGATATGCCCTGGGACCCCACCTGATGACCCCATTCCGGAACCCACAAACACCAGGAGAAAGAAGCTACAACGAGGCACATATACGTACCCGGGGAGTGGTGGAGCGCACGTTTGGCCTCCTGAAGTCACGGTTCCGATGCCTAGATAGGTCTGGGGGTACACTGTTGTATGCCCCAGACTTTGTGTGCCAGATTATCGGTGCATGTTGCATTCTGCACAATTTCGCCATGAGAAGGGGCCTGCAGGTTGAACTCCGTCATAACCTGACCCCCGAACCAGACATTCCCCCCCCAACCGAGGGTCCCCGTCTGCTGAGGGAATAGCAGTCAGGAGATGCCTCGTGGAAGGCTTATTTTCACGTGCAACACGCACATGAAACATGTCACAATGAGAATGCACGCATGCACACCACTGTGGTCCCTAACACACCCCCCCCCCCAAACCACAATAAATTGGATTAGACCGAAGTACACCGTGCGGTACTTGGGAGCAGCAACGCCACGTCAAGGCTCCAATTATGTTGCTGTATATTTTTCGGAAAATAATTTCATAAACATCTATCCCGAATAATAATAAAATAAATACAACTCCAATCGAGTATCATAATAACATAATATCACTCATATCATGAGTATCATAACAAATTAATAAGACTCATTTCATGAGTATCAGTTAAGAAAAACAAATCATATCGAGTATAAAAAGAAAATAATCTAACTGGCACTCATCTGGCCCGACGTGGACTACGCCTAGTGCCAAGGCTCCGTGCCCTCTGTTGCCTGGGGGCAGCCGCGGGTGGGGGGGGTGGGTCATTGGGAGGAGGAACATCCCCCGGTCTCTCCCTGGCTGCCTGGATACCCTCTAAAGCCAGGGCTATGCGGGTGAGGACCGCAGTGGTCTGATTCCCCACCGCCTCAATGGCTGCTGTATTGGCCTGTATGGCCACTCCCAGGCTCCTGACCTCTGCCACAAGGCCTGAATTTGTGTCATCCAGGTCCCTAATGCAGGTCACCAACGCAGTGCTGTTGGCACTGACCTCCTGCACATTTTCGGTCATGGCGGCAGTGAAAGCAGCCTGGGTCTGCTGCATGGAGGCCAGGCTGGCTGCCACCCGGCGCATATCACATGCCACAGAACCCACATGGTGGGTCTGCCTGGCCAGGTCCATTGCCAAAGTGGCTTCTAATGCGTCAGGATCACCCCTCGTCTTCCTAGTTGCCTTCCTGGGTGCAGGTGAGGCTTGTGGACGACAGTATGGGGAGGCCCCTGAGGGCACTTCCCTTAGGGAGGATGGGCTTCCCAAAAGGGTGGAGGCCCTTGGGGGGGATCCCACATTTGAGGGCCTTGGGGGGGTTCCCATGAAGTTGGAGTCCCTTGGGGGGGGTATCCCCTATGGAGGTGGAGGTATGGGAGGGTCCAGCGACGGTGGTCTCATTCACCAGATAAATGCCATCATCCAGGTGCCCGTGCTCCTCCTCCACTTCCTCTAATGGAGAGGTGTGGACACTGGTATCCTGGGATGGGGTTGGTTGCCCGGCAGCCGAGGATGGGCCC
The DNA here is from genome assembly GCF_905171775.1 of Rana temporaria. Taxonomy (NCBI): domain Eukaryota; kingdom Metazoa; phylum Chordata; class Amphibia; order Anura; family Ranidae; genus Rana; species Rana temporaria. The sequence continues at coordinate 45,665,321 of NC_053492.1, forward strand.
GCTTCATCCTGCACATCTGTGGATGACACAAAACATTCACATGTTGGTGGACCCACACACTTGTCACATATTCACTCCCCCCCCCCCCCCACATGCTAGACACCAGATAAAAGATAAAACACACTCACCTGTCCTCAAGGGCTGATCAAAAGACTGAAAGCCCTCCAGGCCCTCCACCTGCTCCTTCTCCAGGCACCTGGCAATGACCTGCTCATCAGGTGTCAGGCTGATCTTCAGGGCTGGTCCACCTCCGGTGCCCCTTCTGTGTTTATTGATCTTGGCCACCTTCTCCTTCACAAGACGCCGCAGGTCGTTGATCTTCTTGGCTATCTTGTTTGGGGTCCGGTCGGCATAGCCAAGGGCACTCACCTCCGCTGCAATCTGTGCCAATATTTGATCCTTACGGACCTTGCTGGTCGAGCCACTTTCCTTGCCGTGGAGGTACTTATTATACCTTGTCATGGCATCAATAATGACCGTCTTCTCCTCATTATGAAAGTTTTTATCCCTCCTATCTTTAGACGCAGCTTCAGACATGTTTTTTGATAAGAACAAGGCAAAAGTAGCCACACCAAACGATCAAAACCAGCAGGTGTACTTTTACACTTGACTGGCGCATGTCTGGGCGGATTTATGCCCTGGGCGGAAACGGTGGGCTGGGTTATCGTGGGGGGAATACGATAGGCGAATTGGCGCGCATGCGCAGTGGGACGCGGGGCATGCGATCACGTGACGGCGCATGCGCCGTTCGTTCGGACCTTAATTTGCATGGGGTCACGCTTCATTTAAATGGATCACGCCCACCTCCTTCCCACTTTGAATTACGTCGGGTTACGCCGTCTAAATTAAGTTACGATGGCGCATCGCAGCGCGCATTTGCTTGCTGAATAGGCTGCTTGCCTCTCTAAGTTTCGACGGTGTAGTGTATCTGCGTTGCGCTACGCCCGCCTAATGATGCGCCGAGGTACGTGAATCTGGGCCTTAGGGTTTAATATCACTTTGCATCTACAACAACCTTCAACCTGTCCGTAGAAAGAAATTGAGCATCTCTTGATGTGTGAAGAAGGAGCTTCTTTGGCTAAATAATTTTGTTTAGGCAATGGGTCTGAAGATGTCCCATAGACAGGGGCATATCTACTGTAAGGTGTTGGCCTTAGGTGGCATTTTTCAGGGGGGGCAGCGTCTGTCTTTACATGGTCGTACCAAGATAATACCTGCAGATGTAGGCATCACCCTGGTATTAGGCTGGATTCACACCTATACATTTTTAGTGCTTTTTAAATTTTGCAGATTTGTACTACAGGACGTGTTCCATAGGAAACCATGCAAAATGGACTGTAGTGCAAATCTGCAAAATGCAAAAAGCACTAAAAATGCATAGGTGTGAATCCAGCTTTACAAGTCGGCGGTTGGCTGTCTTGTAATAGCAATCAGAACAATGGCTTACTAGCCACTTCATTGCTATTACATTTGGAAAAAAAAAATGTTTTACTTACCAGAAATGGCGGTTGCTATGCGCAAGTTCCTAATCTGGCTCTTCCCATAACGCGGCAGGTCTTCTTCCTCGTCCTCCCCGCGTTGTCTTCTGGGGAATGGGGCACGCTGCCTTCTGGGAACTGTGTGTATCATAGAAAGCAGCCACCCATTCACAAAAGCGCCGCACAGTAGGAAACGGGCAGTGAAGCCGCAAGGATCCACTGCCTGTTTCCCTCAGTAAGGATGGCGGCGCCAGGAGCTGCCAGGATCGAGCGATCGGCCTCGGTGTTTGTAGCTGCGGACTTTAAAAAAAAAAAATCGTGGGTGGAACCCCGCTTTAAGTGCAGAGGAGGGATTTAGAGTCTTTTAGACCCCAGATCTCTCCATGAAGAGTACCTGTCACATGCTTATTACTGTCACCAGGATCTTTACATTCCTGGTGACAGCAATAAAAGTAATACAAAAATAAAATAACGCAACAGTGTAAAAAGTAAATTAATAATAATAAAAAAACCGCAAGTGCCCTCATCCTCCAGCCCAAATGTGAACGCATGTGTTGGTCCCGCATGCCCTCAAACAGTAATCTTCACACACATGTTGTGAGGCATCACCGCAAACAGCAGATCATGGGCAGTAATTCCATATATGGCACTTGGACGAACCATGGGCCAGATTCAGGTACATTGGCGTATCTTTGTGCAAGCTGAGTATTCACAAAGCACTCGCTCCCATATTTGCGCCGGCGTAACGTAAATGGGCTGGCGTAAGCCCGCCTAATTCAAAGTAGGCAGGTAGTGGGCGTGATGTATTGAAATTAACCGTGACCCCATATAAAGGAATGGCCGATCGAACAGCGCATGCGCGCGCATTCTCAGAATCACGTTGCATATACTCCCTAAGATACGACGGCTCAATGCAGACGACGTAAACGTAACCTACGCCCAGCCCCATTCACGTACGACTTACGTAAACAAAGTAAAATACGACACTGTTCCCGCGCCCATACCTTAACATGACATACCCCTGCTTTATGAGGGCTAAACGTACGCCGGACGTACGCCTTACGTAAACGGCGTAGCTTACTGCAACGGGCGCAAGTACGTTCGTGAAGCGGCGTATCTAGGTCATTTACATGTTCGACGAGTAAATCAATGGAAGCGCCCCTAGCGGCCAGCGTAAATATGCACCCAAGATACGATGGCGTAGGAGACTTACATCGGTCGGATGGAGCCAGAATTCAGGCGTATCTGGTTTTAAGAATACGGCGCATAGGATGGCGCATCCTAGAACTTACGCGGCGTATCAACAGATACGTTGGCATAAGTTCTCTCTGAATCTGGCCCCATGTCTCTGGGTCTGATGAGGAAGTCACAGCTGTTCACTGTGAATGGCTGCAGCTTCCCTCTCAGACACTGAGACAAGAACTGTATACCACGACTGGGGTGGGATAAAGTTAGATGGGGGGCGTCCAATTTTCATCTTGCCTATGGCAGCACAAAACCAAAATACACCAATGGGTACACTTTAGTCATAAAATGATGGACATGGTCAACAACAATACTCAGGTGGGTCGTGGCATTTAAACGATCCTCAATTGGTACCAAGGGGCCCAAAGTTTGCCAAGAAAATATCCCCCCACACCACCACCAGCCTGAACCATTGATACAAGGCAGGATGGATCCATGCTTTCATGTTTACGCCAAAATCTGACACTACCATCTGAATTTCGCAGCTGAAGTCGAGACTCATTAGACCAGCAGGCATGTACTGACCATCGGGATTACCGGGAGTTTCCCGGTGGGCCGATGGCTCAGTGGGCTGGTCAGGTGCAGTCCTGTAGCCGCTCCTCACTGACTTCCTCTCTCCCCTATCACTTGTCACATGACTGGAGAGTAGGGTGACCACATTTCCAAACTATAATTCAGGGACACCCCTCCTTACCAAAAATCAGCTTGTGCTGTAATGAATCAGAACACAGTGATTGGACACAAGAGGCGGGATTTATGATTTCTCCAATCACAAACAGGGGGCAGGGATTGTGCTCCTCCAGGCATTCCTGATCAGGACAAGTACTGTCAGTGAGTAAAGCGGTGATGTGGCGGCCTTTTTTGGGGTCATCACCCCGGGGGGTGGCTGTGTCAGTTTCATTCCGGGACACTGTATTGTCCTGGAATAAACGTGCCCGGGACAGACCTGCAAAATGCGGGACTGTCCCGGGCAATCCAGGACACGTGGTCACCCTACTGGAGAGAAGAAGAGAAGCTGCCTACAGAACTGAGTACACGTGGGAGGGGGAGGAGAGGGGGGACACTCTGATGTAAGGAGGCTGGTGATGGGGACACTCTGATGTAAGGAGGCTGCTGAGGGGACACTCTGATGTAAGGAGGCTGCTGATGGGGACACTCTGATGTAAGGAGGCTGCTGATGGGGACACTCTGATGTAAGGAGGCTGCTGAGGGGACACTCTGATATAAGGAGGCTGCTGATGGGGACACTCTGATGTAAGGAGGCTGCTGATGGGGACACTCTGATGTAAGGAGGCTGCTGAGGGGACACTCTGATGTAAGGAGGCTGCTGATGGGGACACTCTGATGTAAGGAGGCTGCTGATGGGGACACTCTGATGTAAGGAGGCTGCTGAGGGGACACTCTGATATAAGGAGGCTGCTGATGGGGACACTCTGATGTAAGGAGGCTGCTGATGGGGACACTCTGATGTAAGGAGGCTGCTGATGGGGACACTTTGATGTAAGGAGGCTGCTTATGGGGACACTCTGATGTAAGGAGGCTACTGATGGGGACACTTTGATGTAAGGAGGCTGCTGATGGGGACACTCTGATGTAAGGAGGCTGCTGATGGGGACACTCTGATGTAAGGAGGCTACTGATGGGGACACTGATGTAAGGAGGCTACTGATGGGGACACTTTGATGTAAGGAGGCTGCTGATGGGGACACTCTGATGTAAGGAGGCTGCTGATGGGGACACTCTGATGTAAGGGGCTGCTGATGGGGACACTTTGATGTAAGGAGGCTGCTTATGGGGACACTCTGATGTAAGGAGGCTACTGATGGGGACACTCTGATGTAAGGAGGCTACTGATGGGGACACTTTGATGTAAGGAGGCTGCTGATGGGTACACTCTGATGTAAGGGGCAGCTGATGAGGACACTCAAAATTTAAGTAGGCCAGTCTGGATGAAGTACAGGGCCGAATTTCTGTCCCAGTCCAGCCCTGCAGACCAGGCAACGTTTTTCCAATCTTCTACTGTCAAATTTAGCCTGTGTAGATTAAAACCTTGGTTTCCTGTTCTTAGCTGACAGGAGTGGCACCTGGTGTGGTCTTATGCTGCTGTAGCTCATCTGCTTATATGTTCCATGTGTTGTGCATTCAGAGATGGTATTCTGCATACTTTGGTTGTAACGTGGTTATTTGAGTTACTGTTGCCTTTCTATCATCTCCAACCAGTCTGCCAATTCTCTTCTGACATCTGACATTATCAAGGCATTTTAAATCCCCTTTCTTCCCCATTCTGCTTGGTTTGAATTTCAGCAAGCCGTCTTCACCACGTCCAGATGCCTAAATGCATTGAGTTGCTGCCATGTGATTGGCTGATTAACAATTTGTGTTACCAAGCAATTGAACAGGTGTACCTAATAAAGTGGCCGATGAGTGTATTTAAAAAAAAAATGTTGTGCTTGGAATGCAGCTTTATCAATTCATTTGTCTTCAAATCTCTTTGTTTTTTTTGGAACAGAGATTCCCCATTCAATCAGTTGACTGGTTATATCCAGAGTGATAACCACACTTCATGACACCAGCCTGCGGTTGGACTTTGCACCTTGCAAGTGAAAACTTGACAATACAGCTTACTCGTGAGCCGTTGTGCAATATGTTTGTCTGCTGATCCTTGTCATGCGACTCGTTAGAAGGAAAAGGGAACAGAGAGTCTCACTTCTTCATACAAGTGACACAGATCTTCCTAATAAAGAAAGTGCGGCAAATGCGCACACTAAAGCCTCGTACACGCTGTTGGACATCAAACAAACTTTCCCTTGGATTTTTGTCCGAAGTGAGTTGTCCGGTCACACCCATAGCATACAGACGCTCAGACTTTTCTGCAAACTTTTCTAAAACTTTCCCAACATCACGTGGTTTTTCTGCTCTTTTCTGCTCTTTACCGCCACCCTTTGGTTAACTTCTGCTATTGTTGGTTGATTTTAACATTGGTTCTGAGCATGCGTATTTGCACTTTGTACAAAAGTCGGATGACTTACTGTACACACGGTCGGACTAGGTACCATCGGACTTTTGTTGCCGAAAAGTTTGTCTGTTTGCAGATAAACTTTTTGTCCGATGAAACCTGAAAAAGTTGGTCCGATGGAGCGTACACACGATCGGACAAATTTGTAAACTTGAAGATTTTGAAGTTTGTTGGCAAAAAGTCCGACCGTGTGTACGGGCGTTTAATGCACTGGTTCCAAACTTGATGTCAGCTGGTGTAATTACCTGAAATCTGACTTTATTCCAGCTGATACACACCAGCTAAAAGCTGAAGTAAGGCTTGCATTGAACAAAATCATGGCACTATATACAACTCCTCGTTGTATATAACACCATGATTTTGTTTAATGGTAACATTTTTCTAGCAAAAAAAAAAAAGTTTAATTTTTTTTCAAAATTTTCGGTATTAATTTGTTTATTTAGCAAAAAAATAAAAAAAAAACAGTGGTGATTAAATACCACCAAAAGAAAGCAAAATTTTTTGGAAAAAAATTATGGGCCATATTCTTAAACAAGTTACGTAGGCGTATCAGCAGATACGCCTACGTAAGTCCGTTTCCTATGTTTAAGTGTATTCTCAAACTGAGATACACTTAAACATGCCTAAGATACGACGGCTTGCGCCGTTGTATCTTAGGCTGCAATATTTACGCTGACCGCTAGGTGGCGGTCAGCGTAGAATATGCAAATGACTAGTCACGCCGATTCTCTAACGTACGCTTGCCCGCCGTAGTGTTTTAACGTCGTTTCCGTAAGCGATACGCGGCGTAAAGATAAAGATGCCCCCTAGGTGGCGTACTCAATGTTAAGTATGGCCGTCGATCCCGCGTCGAAATTTCAAAATTTTACGTCGTTTGCGTAAGTCGTTCTTGAATACGACTTTACGTCAATGACGCACACGTCGGCGTCATTGACGTTTTCCGCCGAGAACTGGAGCATGCGCACTGGGCTTTTTGCAGCCCGGCGCATGCCCAGTTCTTTCGCATCGGGGGCGCGCTTCATTTGAATAGAAGACGCCCCCTTGGAGATCCGCCAGGCTACGCCGGGACACTTACACTCCGCTGTCCCAACTTATGGAGCAAGTGTTTGGGGAATACAACACCTGCTCCAGTAAGTTGGGACAGCGGAGTGTAAGTGCCCTAAGCGCAGCAGGCGGATATTTTTCAAGAATATGGCCCTCTATATTTTTATGGGTATAGTGTTGCATGACCGTGCACTTGCTATTCAAAGTGTGACAGTGCTGAAAGCTGAAAATTGGCCTGGGCAGGAAGTGGGTAAAAGTGGCAAGTAGGCAAGTGGTTCAATATCACTGCAATGCCAATGTATAATAATACAGATAGCAGGGCTCAAAATTTCAAGTCCTGAGCTACTAGCCAGGCCTCAAAGGTTACTTGCCACCAGTGCCCCACTCAATCCCTACCCTGCCCTGCCCCTAGACACGCCCTCATAAATTATCTCATGAAATGACACTTAAATGTTTTATGCAAAAATTAGTTACAAAAAAACATATTGGGGTGGATTCAGGTACGAATTGCGCCCTCTTACGGAGGCGCAGCGTACCGTTTTAACACTGCGCCTCCGTAAATTACCTGCGCTACGCTTCATTCATGAAGCAGTAGCTACGTAATTTGCGTGGGCGCTCGTTAAAACTGCCCGGCGTAAGGGCGCGTAATTTAAATGATCCCGTAGGGGGCGTGGATCATTTAAATTAGGCGCGTTCCCGCGCCGAGCGTAGTGCGCATGCTCCGTCGGGAAACTTTCCCGATGTGCATTGCGGTAAATGACGTCGCAAGGACGTCATTTGCTTCAAAGTGAACGTGAATGGCGTCCAGCGCCATTCACGATTCACTTACGCAAACGACGTAATTTTCAAATTTTGCGACGCGGGAACAACTTTATCAGTGCAGCCTCACCTGTGCTCATTAATAAAGCCTCACCTGTGCCCACCATTGCAGCCACACTGTGCCCACTATTGCAGCCTCACTGTGCTCACTATTGCAGCCTCCCTGTGCCCACCATTGCAGCCTTACTGTGCCCACCATTGCAGCCACACTGTGCCCATTGCAGCCACACTGGGCCCATTGCAGCTATACTGTGACCATTGCAGCCTTACTGTGCCCATTGCAGCCATACTGTGCCCATTGCAGCCATACTGTGCCCATTGCAGCCATACTGTGCCCATTGCAGCCTTACTGTGTCCATTGCAGCCTTACTGTGCCCATTGCAGCCATACTGTGCCCATTGCAGCCATACTGTGCCCATTGCAGCCTCGCCTGCGTAGAGGAATGCATGGCTGGAGGAAGAGGAGAGCCACGGGATAGCACAATGTTACCGGCGCTTACATTATAATTGTCTCCGCTCTGCTTGACACAGCCCCGCCTCCTCCTGACCCCGTGCCTTTGATAGATAGAACGCATTGCGGGGTTGTGTCGAGCAGAGCGGAGACAATTTAAATGTAAGCGCCGGTAACAGCGTGCTATCCCACGGCTCTCCTCTTCCTCCATGCTCTCTTCCCCCTGGGGCGATCAATGGGAGAACGGCTCCCGTCCCGATCAACCCCGTTGGCGGTGCTCTCCCCCCTTCTCCGAGGCAGGCAGCCCTGCTCGCAAGCCCTCATTTTCCACTCGCAAAATGCGAGTAGGCGAGTGGAAAATTTGAGGGCTACAGATAGGATAATTCCTGGTGTTCTGTGCTACTCTGTGCTACTTATTTTTTGCTACAAACAGTAAAAACCCGACAAAGGTTCTAACTCATCCCCACTTCAAAAAAAAGTTCTGGCTTTAGATTTAGACTTTACTACCACAATGATAACTCAAAAAATGCATTCATTGAAAACACACTTTGTTTGGTCAGAGTTCTAATTGTGCAAACTATGAGCACTGGGAAAATAGAGAGGTCAATTTTCCCTAGTGGTAACACAGCAATAATAAAAAAATAAAAAAACTGGCAGAGGTTTTAATCCTGCCATACTCTTTACAATGGTTTTGTTTAGACATACACAATAACGTAGGCTATAATGGCATGTGATATTGAGAGGCCACATAAGCATGCCTAAAAGCAAACCCAGGCTTTGTCTATGCAGGAAAATTAGGCCAATTTCAACACTTCAAATGATTAATTCTCTTACTTTTCACTTCTGTTATTTACTATTTGTACATTTCAAAGGCTTATTAGGCTTACCAAAGGGGAAAAGAGAGAACATAAAGAGGACAGGGACAGGTACCCTGCCTGGTAGGGACAGAGCTATCACTAAGGATAGGATCTTGACCAGGAGGGAAAGCATAGGGCTGAAATCCTCTCTTGATATCTGCCTGCTTGGGCTCAAGATGGCCAGGCTGCGTTCTACCCCTCTCTACAGATGCTGTCAGCTCGGCTGAAGAGAGAGGGGAGGCATAGGAAAGTAGAGAGAGTGGAGGTAGAGGAAAGGAGAGGGGGGGGGGAGTCAGGAGAAAGGAGAGAGAGAAAAAAGGGGAAGGAGAGAGAGAGAGGAGGCAGAGGAAAGGAGAGAGGCAGGAGTCAGGGGAAAGGAGAGGTAGAAGAGAGTGGGAAAAGGAGAGAGAAAGAGAGAGAGTGGGGGGGGGATGAGAGAGAGAGAGAGGAGAGTGGGGAAAGGAGAGAGAAAGGAGGGTGGGGAAAGGAGAGAGAGAAAGAAGGTGGGGGAAAGGAGAAAGGAGAGTGGGAAAAGGAGAGAGGAGAGAGAGAGGATAGAGAGGGGAAAGGAGAGAGAAAGAAGAGTGGGGAAAGGAGAGAGAGAGGAGAGAGAGCAATCTACTGAGCTGGCCAGAACCACGTCTGGAGGGAGTCTGTTCCACATTTTCACAGCTCTTACTGTGAAGAAACCTTTCTGTATTTGGAGGTGAAATCTCTTTTCCTCTACAGTAGATGTAAAGAGTGCCCCCTTGTCCTCAGTGTTGACCGTAAAGTAAATAACTCAACACCAACTTCACTATATGGACGCCTTATATATTTGTACATGTTGATCATATCCCCCCCCCCTTTATCTCCTCTTCTCAAGAGTGAATAAATTCAGTTCCTCTAATCTTTCCTCATAGCTGAGCTCCTCCATTCCTCTCATCAGTTTGGTTGCCCTTCTCTGCACTTTCTCCAGTTCCCTGATATCCTTTTTGAGAACTGGGGCCCAAAACTGAACTCCATATTCCAGATGAGGTCTTACTAATGATTTGTACAGGGGCAAAATGATATCTCTCTATCTGGAGTCCATACCTCTCTTAATACAAGAAAGGACTATGCTCGCTATGGAAACCGCAGCTTGGCATTGCATGCCATTATTAAGCTTATGATCAACTAAAACCCCCAGATCCTTCTCCACTACAGATCCCCCCAGTTGTACTCCCCCTAGTATGTATGATGCATGCATATTCTTAGCCCCCAAGTGCATAACTTTACATTTATCTACATTAAACCTCATCTGCCACTTAGTCGCCCAATCAGACAGAGCATTGAGGTCGGTTTGTAAATTGGAGGCATCCTGTAAGGACGTTATTCCACTGCCTAGCTTGGTGTCATCTGCAAAGACAGAAATGTTACTTTTGATCTCAGACCCAATAACATTTATAAAGTTATTAAAAAGTAAGGGTCCCAGCACTGAACCTTGGGGTACACCACTGATAACATTGGACCATTCAGAGTAAGAATCATTAACCACGACTCTCTGAATTCTGTCTTTCAGCCAGTTTTCTATCCATTTACAAACTGATATATCCAATCCTGTAGACCTTACCTTACACATGAGCCGTGTGTGCGGAACTGTATCGAACGCTTTTGCAAAATCCAAATATATCACGTCCACAGCCACGCCTCTGTCCAGGGTTTTACTTACCTCTTCATAAAAGGAAATCAGGTTTGTCTGACAACTTCTGTCTTTCATGAATCCATGCTGTCTGTTGCTTAAAGGAGTTGTAAAGGAAACATTTTTTTTGCTGAAATGACTGTTTACAGGGTATAGAGACATAATAGTTAACTGATTCCTTTTAAAAATGATTAAAAATAGATAAAAATCAATCATTTAATGTACCTACAGTTTCAGTTTCGTTTTTGCATGTTTCCTGCTTCTCTGCTGCACAGAGCCAATACAGGGCAGTGATGGTTTGGAAAACGAAACTGATTGGTGTTGAGGGGTTTTAGACACACAGTAATCACACCTCCTTGATTAGTGACCACAGAGAGAAAGCTCCCAGTACTTTTTTCATCAGGAAACAGACAACCAGGAAGTGTTCAGAACAGAGAAGGATTAGAGCAAAAACAAACAATGAGGATATGAAACCAGGACTGCAGTAAAGTAAAGGAAGCTATTTAGCTAAAAAAAAAAATTCCTTTAAATCGTTTTTTTTCCAGCAAGAACTCATCCATGGCCCAGATTCAGTAAGAATCTGCGCCTTTCTTACATAGGCACAGGGCAGCGTTTTTGCCCTGCGCCCGCGCAAATTTTCTGCGCTGCCCGCGATTCACGGAGCAGAAGCACCGTAAATTGCGGGGGCGCTGTGTTAACTTGCCCGGCGTAAGGGCGCCTAATGTAAATGATCCCGCCGGGGGCGGGAATCATTTAAATTAGGCGCGCTCCCGCGCCGAGCGTAGAGCGCATGCTACGTCGGGAAACTTTCCCGACGTGCATTGCGGCAAATGAGCGCCATTCACGATCCACTTACGCAAACAACGTAAAATTTGAACGTCGCGACGCGGGAACGTGGCCATCCTATAGCATTGGCTGCGCCTGCTATTAGGATGTGTAACGTTACGCGAAACCCGACGTACGCAAATTACGTAATTTGCGTACGCAGGGCCCGCGCAAGTTTGTGAATCGATGTTAGTATGCAATTTGCATACTATACACAGATCACAATGGGAGCGCCCCCTAGCGGTTTTCGCTAGAATGCAGCCTAAAATCTGCGTGGCATAAGAGTCTTATGCCGCGCAGATTTTAGGCTGCAGTCGGCGTAGCGATGTTCCTGAATCAGGAGCATTCGCTACGCCGGAGCAAGTAAGCAATTGCGCCGTGTAACCTATGGTTACACGGGCGCAATTGCTTCTTGAATCTGGCCCCATGTGATCTTTTATTATATGTTCCAGTATCTTCCCAACTATAGAAGTTAAACTAACAGGTCTATAGTTACTTGGTAAAGACTTTGTTCCCATTTTAAATATGGGCACCACATTGGCCCTGCGCCAATCCAGTGGTACTATTCCAGTCATTAATGAGTCCCTACATATTAGATATAATGGCTTTGAAATTACAGAGCTCAATTATTTTAGGATCCGTGGGTGGATGCCATCTGGTCCAGGTGCTTTATCCACCTTTATTCTGTCTAAATATTTCTGGACCATATCCCTTTTGAGCCATTGTGGATTTGGGGCTGTGTCACTCCCACCCCCATTTTGGACATGAGCTCCCCCATGCTCCATTGTATACACAGTCAATTAAAGTGAAGTTTTTAAAAACTTCGTTTTTTTTCATAAAGTGATGGTGTGTACGTGTGATGGTGTGTACGTCCTGGAGAGCAGCCCTCATCCTTGGAAGATTTGCTCTCTTGAAATTTAGTGTTTTTATTTTTCCTGTATGTATTTCTTGCTTATAGTTAACATTAAATGAAATCATGTTATGATCACTGCTACCCAGGTGTTCCTTTATCTGAACATTAGTAACATTCGATACCAGTCAATAAATGTAATGATCAAATCCAGTATATCAATCACTTAATTTTTTTTACATGCCTTTACTTATATTTTCTCCCCATTCATATGCAGACTACGTTCACCACTCATGGTTGTTCCAACTACTCATCACCTCTTATTGTGTTATATATTGCCAGTCACCTGTGGACAGCTTGGCCTGCATGAAAAGGTGTGAAAAAGTAGGGGAAGGAATTCATTTACAGAATGCTATCACTATATGCAATAACTGCATACTATAACCACTTGTTTGTGCAATATCGCTCCTTTAACCCAGTTTGAATAGTAGTTATTTTAGTGGAAATGGAGGAAGTGGAATCTGCACCGCACACACCACACACACGAGTGGAATCGCTGTACAGGATGAATAGGCAATTCTCTCTTCATTTTTTGCCTACATATGAAAATGTCCAACCACAGATAAGGATATGAGTGTAAACGGGCGATGACTAAGAAGATCAGCCGTGCAGAAGAAACCTTGCCTATACACTCCCTTTTCTGTCTATAGTGATAGATTTAAAGGAATCTGTTGTCTAAATTAGAAAAAAAATAAAATAAATGTAGATATTTCTGCAATTTGCATATCATAATAAATAGGTAACTTGCAGAAATTACAGCAAAATATATTAACTACAATAAATAAAAGATATACAGTGTATTTAATTTCTTTTTTTTTTTTTTTTTTTAACAAGCAAATATTTAATTTCCTTTTATATTCTGATTTACTGTTTGCACAATTATTTATTTGCTAAAGGAAACATTTTCTAAAAGAAACATGGAAGCTACTATCGCTGTCTTTGATTTTTGAAAATGCTAGCTGCCTGGCTATTATGCTGATCCTACAACACATATGCAGACAAATACTTCTGACTTGATCTCCTGATCTGTTGACTTGTTTTGGAAGCTAGTGAGTCAATATAAAGGCCTATACACACGATCAGACTTTTTGACAACAAATGTTTTAGCGGACAATCCGACCGTGTGTACGCTCCATCGGACAAACTTTTTTGCTTTTTCATCAGACAAATGTTCGCTGTTAGAACAGACAAACTTTCCGGCAGCAAATATCCTACGCAGGCTAGTCCATCAGACTAGAGTCCAAAGTACAAACACGCATTCTCAAAACCATTGCTAAAGATCAGACAACAATAGCAGAAGTTGCCCAAAGGGTGGCGGTAAAGAGCAGAAAATCCTTGTAGTACGTCTATTACATCACTATGTTCGAGTTTGTTGGCTGAAAAAGTCCTGCCGTGTGTATGCATACCAAGTTCACGGCCAACGCCCTTCGGAGCAAAATCCACGGAAAAGCCAGTTGGAAGTCTGATCATGTGTATGAGACTTTGGGTTGCAAGTGAGCACGTGGACATGCAGTTTTTTTTCCTATTGCAACCTTTTCAAAGCTTTCACGCTTCCAGAAAGCCGCACATGCCAGGTACAACCTGGCATTCAGTCTCTGCTCTAAATCATCCAAAAGGCATTCTATTGGGTTGAGGTCAGAACTTTGTGCAGGTCAGTCAAGTTCCTCCACCCCAAACACGCTCATCCATGTTTTTATGGACCTTTCTTAGTGCACTGGTCCAAATCATTTGGTGGAGGGGGCAGTGCCGGTGCGTCCATAAAGGGCGCAGGGGCGGCACCGCCCCTCTCTCCTGTCACCCCTCTATCACCAATAGATAGATTCATGCATTGCTCTAATAGGCTTCCATAAACAGCGGGCGCAATGCTGTGCATTAGCTGTTTACTCAGTGTTGTGTTAGGGAAGCAAATAAATCACTTTCCTAACACTGAACCGCCTCTCAGCCAATAAGGTGCTCGGGTCTGGTTACCTGTCACCACCTGATTGGCTGAAGCGACAGGCTCTGTGATCGGATGCCTATCAGGCGTCCAATCATAGCAGAGGGGCGAAGATGATGGGAGAAGACCTCAAGGACTCGGAGCGTGGAGGACAGCGCCGTGACCGGAGACAGGTAAGTGCCAGGTGATTAATGCACACTGGGGCAGCATTTGATGGGGCACAGTAGCAGAAATTGATGGGGCACAGTAGCGGCAATTGATGGGGCACACTGGCAATAATTGATGGGGCACACTGACAGTAATTGATGGGGCACACTGGCAGTAATTGATGGGCACACTGGCAGCAATTGATAAGGCACGCTGGCAGCAATTGATGGGCACACTGGCAGCGATTGATGGGCACAGTGGCGGCAATTGATGGGCACACTGGCAGCAATTGATGGGTACAGTAGCTGCATTTTGATGGCACAGTGGCAGCAATTTATGGGCACAGTGGCTGCGTTTGATGGGCACAGTGGCTGTGCTTGATTGGCACAGTGGCTGCAATTGATGTTTTTTTTTTTCAGTTTGTTTGCTCCACAAACTGAAAATTTTCAAGCACCAGCCGCCACTGGGAGGGGGGATTATGGTATGGGCATACTAAGACATTTTGGACAATTTTATGCTCCAAACATTGTGGGGACGAAAAAAGAGAAACCCCCCCAAGATGGGACTTTAACGGTAACAACTTAAATTCACAAGAAGTAATAATGATCAAGATTTATTCATAGTAATCAATTTATACAAAAGATAAAATAATTGATAATTAATGCATTGGTTGCTCCATGAACTTTGTGGGAACAGTTTGGGGATGGCCCCTTCTCGTTCTAACATGACTGCGCACCAGTGCACAAACAAGGTCCAAAGACATGGATGAGTGATTTTGGGGTGGAGAAACTTGACTGATTTGCACAGAGTACTGACCTTAACCAGATAGAACACCCTTGGGAAGAATTGGTCAAACACTCCCATATGTGATAAAGAAATATAAGGAGCAGCGCTAGCAACTAAATTGTGAAATTAATAAATGTGGAGCTATAAATAAATGTTATACGGCGGCGGGTCGGCTCTGCTGGGCGAGATCACGTAGCTATACGTCACCTCGCCGAGCAGCCAATAGGGGCGCGCGCGCCCCTGATGCCGACGCGCGTGCCCGGCGGTCGCTCGTTACAGAGTGAGAACCGGGAGCTGTGTGTGTAAACACACAGCTCCCGGTCCTGTCAGGGGGGGAAATGACCTATCGTCTGTTCATACAATGTATGAACAGCGATCAGTCATTTCCCCATGTCAGTCCCACCCCCCTTTCAGTTAGAACACACCCAGGGAACATAATTAACCCCTTCCTCGCCCCCTAGTGTTAACCCCTCCCCTGCCAGTGGCATTTTTATAGTAATTAATGCATTTTTATAGCACTGATCACTATAAAAATGCCAATGGTCCCAAAAATGTGTCAAAAGTGTCCGAAGTGTCCGCCATAATGTCGCAGTACCGATAAAAATCGCTGATCGCCGCCATTACTAGTAAAAAATAAATATTAATAAAAATGCCATAAAACTACCCCCTATTTTGTAAACGCTATAACTTGTGCGCAAACCAATCAATAAACGCTTAATTGCGATTTTTTTTAATGAAAAATATGTAGAAGAATAGGCATTGGCCTAAACTGAGGAAAAACATCGTTTTTTTTATATATTTTTGGGGGATATTTATTATAGCAAAAAGTAAAAAATATAAATTTCTTTCAAAATTGTCGCTTTATTTTTGTTTATAGTGCAAAAACTAAAAACCGCAGAGGTGATCAAAGACCACCAAAAGAAAGCTCTATTTGTGGTGAAAAAAGGACGCCAATTTTGTTTGGGAGCCACGTCGCACGACCGCGCAATTATCAGTTAAAGCGACGCAGTGCCGAATCGCAAAAAGTGGCCTGGTCTTTGACCAGCAATATGGTCTGGGGGTCAGGGCCATCTTTTCCATTGGGCATGCTGGGCAGTTGCCCGGGGGCCCCGCTTGCCTGGGGGGCCCCACCGGCTGCCCAGCAACCCCAGTAAAAAATTGTGGAGAGTGACGGGTTAGAACTGCCCATGCCCAGTTTGCGGAAATCACAGAGAAGATCCGGTCCTCCACGAGTGCGGGGGGTTGCTGATGTAAGGGGGGAGTGAAGACAAAAATGTAAGGGGGCACTGATATAAAGGTTCCCCCTCCTATATTAGTGACCCCCCCTTACCTTAGTGTATTTACTCTACGGAAGGTGGTCTCTGGTCACCAAAGTGCCCCCCACATCAGAGTTCCCCTTTACATCAGAGTCTGCAGGATTCCCCCTTACAATGCAAGGGGGAACTCAGTCTGCGGACCCTGATGTAAGTGGGAAAGAGAAAGCAGTGGACTCTAATATAAGGTGGTCTCTGGTCACCATAGCCCCCCTCCACATCAGAGTTCCCCCCTTAGATCATGATCTGCAGCATTCCCCTTTACATAAGAGTTCCCTTTCACTGTAAGGGGGGAATCCTGCAGACTCTGATGTAAGAGGAAACTCTGTGCTGGCTGGGTTATAGTAACCTGACCTTCATGTCAACGAAGACATTTTTATTTTTTTTACTTTTGTTTACCTTAAACACATTGCTAATAGCACTAGCTATATGTTTAAAGTTTAAATACTGACATTTGCATTGTTCGGCACTGAAAACTGTAATTTTAGGTACTTTTTTTGCAGTGGCAGTAAAAAATGTGGTTTTGCCAGTAGATTGTATGATTTTTGTCAGTAAATTCTCGTGCGTGATTGTGTACACAGGGCCCCAGTGCACTGTATTGCCCGGGGGCCTATAATGCTCTTAAGATGACACTGCTGGGGGTTAAGTGGTTAAAGATCTTCAATGATTTCAAAGTTTCCATGAAAGGATATGTTAATATCCCTTCGGAAAACCCATTTACCAGAAATAGCAGACCCGCAGCTTCTCAGTCTGGGATCATGTAGGCAACTCTGTCAGCTTCCATACTTTTTTTTCATTACTGTCTATATTCAAGGGCCCAGATTCAGGTAGAATCACGCAATATTTGCGTGGGCAAAGAGCAAAGATTTTTCTCTGCGCCCGCGCAAATATTTTGAAATGCCCGCGATTCACGGAGCAGTTGCTCCGTAAATTGCGCGGGCGATATGCTAAATAGCCCTGCGTAAGGGCGCCTAATGTAAATGATCCCGCCGGGGGCGGGAATCATTTAAATTAGGCGCGCTCCCGCGCCGAGCGAACAGCGCATGCTCCGTCGGGAAACTTTCCCGACGTGCATTGCGGCAAATGACGTCGCAAGGACGTCATTTGCTTCTAAGTGAACGTGAATGGCGTCCAGCGCCATTCACGGTTCACTTACGTAAACGACGTGAAATTTAAATTTCACGAGCGGGAAGCGCAGCCATACTTTAGCATTGGTTGCGCCTGCTATTAGGAGCAGCCTTATGCTAAAGTCGCCGTACGGAAACTCCGTACCTTGCGTGCGCAGGGCCCGCGCAACTTTTGTGAATCGGTGGTAGTATGCAATTTGCATACTATACACAGATCACAATGACCGCGCCACCTAGCGGCCAACGCAAGAATGCAGCCAAAGATATGAAGGCATAAGGAGGCTTATGCCTGTCATATCTTAGGCTGCAGTCGGTGTAACGAGGTTCCTGAATCAGGAGCACTCGTTACACCGGAGCAAGTAAGCCCTTGCGCCGCGCAACCTATGGTTGCGCGGGCGCAAGTGCTTCTTGAATCTGGGCCAATATTTTTATTAAAAGATTTGTCAGTACAACTTAGTAGCAATCATTTGCATGGGTTACAGGTATATGTAATTGGTACTTGCTGAAAGCATAAATTACTTGTACATCAGCAATGAAACATTCACAAATTTAAATAGAAAAAATTTAAGAAACAGAAACAAGACAATAACAAAACATTAAGGGCCAGATCCACGTAGCCTGGCGCATTGATGCGTCCGGCGTAGCGTATCTCTGATACAGTACGCCGCCGTAATTTTCAGCGTATTTTCCTTATCCTCAAAGAATATGCGCCGTAAGTTACGGCGGCGTAGTGTAACTTTGGCGGCGTAAGGGCGCGCAATTCAAATATATGTGATGGGGGCGTGTTTTATGTAAATACGTCTTGACCCGACGTAAATTACGTTTTTTTTTAACGGCGCATGCGCCGTCCGTGGGGGTATCCCAGTGCGCATGGTCGAAGTTAACCCGCAACAAGCCAATGTTTACGACGTGAATGTCATTGTACGCAAAGCCCTATGCGCGAAGGACTTACGCAAACAACGTAAAAAATTCAAATTTCGACGCGGGAACGAGGGCCATACTTAACATAGGATACGCCTCATATAGCAGGGGTAACTATACGCCGAAAAAAGCCTTACGGAAACGACATAAAAAAATGCGCTGGCCGGACGTACGTTTGTGGATTCGCGTATCTAGCTAATTTGCATACTCAACGGGGAAATCGACGGAAACGCCACCTAGCGGCCAGCGTAAAAATGCACCTTAGATCCGACAGCGTACTAAGATGTATGCCAGTCGGATCTAGCACAGCTTCAGGCGTATCTTGTTTTGTGGATACAAAACAAAGATACGCCGGAGCAAAATAGAAGTTACGCGGCGTATCAATAGATACGCCAGCGTAACTTCTTTGAGGATCTGGCCCTAAGCCTCCAAGTTGAAATGTATTATACAGCTGGATTCACGTAGGGCGGCGTATTTTTGAGCCGGCGTAGCGTATCGTATTTACGCTACGCCGCCGTAAGTCAGAGAGGCAAGTGCTGTATTCACAAAGCACTTGGGGCCAGATTCACGTAGAATCGCGGCGGCGTAACGTATCGTAGATCCGTTTTCATCGCAAGTGCCTGATTCACAAAGCACTTGCGAGAAAACTTCCGCCGGCGGCCTCCGGGGTAAGCCCGCGTAATTCAAAGGGGCGTGTGCCATTTAAATTAGGCGCGCTCCCGCGCCGGACCTACTGCGCATGCTCCCTTTTGAATTTCCCGCCGTGCTTTGCGTGAAGTGACGTCATTTTTTCGAACGGCAACGTGCGTAGCGTACTTCCGTATTCCCGGACGTCTTACGCAAGTAGGAGACATTTTTAAATTTCGACGCGGGAACGGCGGCAATACTTTATACAGCACATACGTGTGCTGTGTAAAGTTAGGGCACCTAAAACGACGACTAACTTTGCGACGGGAAACTAGACTAGCAGCAACGTAGCGAACGCGAAAAACCGTTGTGGATCGCCGTAACTACTAATTTGCATACCTGACTCTGGTTTACGACGCAAACTCCCCCCAGCGGCGGCCGCGGTACTGCATCCTAAGATCCGACAGTGTAAAACAATTACACCTGTCGGATCTTAGGGATATCTATGCGTAACTGATTCTATGAATCAGTCGCATAGATACTCTGAGAGATACGACGGAGTATCTGAGGCCTCGTACACACGACAGAGTTTCTCGGCAGAATTCACCGAGAAACTCGGTCAAAACCCGGATTCTGCCGAGAAACTCTGTCGTCTGTACAGTTTTGGCTCGATGGAGCCGCCGAGGAGCTCGACGAGGAAATAGAGAACATGTTCTCTATTTTCTCGTTGGCCGCGTTGTTCTATAGGAGAAGGCGGCCCGCCGAGGTCCTCGGCGGCTTCATCCCAAAACGAGACGAGGAACTCGACGTGCCAACCATGTCGAGTTCCTCTGTCGTGTGTACGGGGCCTGAGATACTCCGTCGTATCTCGGCTGTGAATCTGGCCCTTGCCTCCTAAGTTACGGCGGCGTAGCATAAATGGGCCGCCTAATTCAAATTGTGCGTTTTATGTAAATAAACCATGACCCGACGTGATTGACGTGGACATATCCCAGTGTGCATTGCTCCAAAGTACGCCGCAAGGACTTATTGGTTTCGACGTGAACGTAAATTACGTCCAGCCCCATTCACGGACGAGTTACGCAAACAACGTAAAATTTTCTAATTTCGTCGCGGGAACGACGTTCAACACTTAATATTGGTACGCCGCACTTACGCCACCATATAGCAGGGGTAACTTTATGCAGGGAAAAGCCTAACGTAAACGGGCGTAATTTTACGGCGTCGGCCGGGCGTACGTTCGTGAATTTGCGTATCTAGCTGATTTACATATTTCTAGGCGTAAATCAGCGTACACGCCCCTAAATATAGCGTAAATATGCAGTTACGATCCGACGGCGTAAGAGACTTACGCCTGTTGGATCTAATAGATATCTATGCGTAACTGATTCTAAGAATCAGGCGCATAGATACGACGGCACAACGCAGAGATACGACGGCGTATCTGGAGATACACCGTCGTATCTCTTTTGAGAATCCGGGCCCTAGCCTCCAAGTTGAAATGTATGATAATCTACACAAACCACTTGCTTGAAGTAAGGAAATATCTTGAATAACTTCTGCTTTTG
This sequence comes from Rana temporaria, assembly GCF_905171775.1. Lineage (NCBI taxonomy): Eukaryota > Metazoa > Chordata > Amphibia > Anura > Ranidae > Rana > Rana temporaria. The sequence goes on from NC_053492.1 coordinate 45,686,050, forward strand.
GGGGAAACTTTTTCTCCCACAGAGCTTCCAAACTTTTTAGGTACAAGTTTCAGTGGTGGAATTATCAGGGTCACAACAGTCACACTTTCGACGGGGCCATTGCATTCCGCCACTGTCGGGGGCCCCAGCGGTGTTGCTAGTCGCACCGTGCATGGCTCTGAGCTAACAGCATCTATCTCATAGAACAGCACAGAGCCGTAATTGACAGTTCTCTCTCCCCCTCCGTCCTCTTGCGCATGGATGAGAGAGCACACAGCCAATCTGCTTCCCCTTCTCCCCCCTCCCCTCTCCTGTGTGTGCTCTACAGCAGGGATATGCATATAGCGGACTTCCAACTGTTGCAGAACTACAATGAGGCCCCGTACACACGATAGAATCTATCCGTAGATAAATCCCAACGAATGGGTTTCTGCGGATAGATTCTATGGTGTGTACACTCCGGCGGATATTTATCCGCGGATATTTCCGAATTCCAGCAGATAAATATTTGGCGACATGCACAGAATATCTATCTGCTGGAATCGGATCCCACGGATGGATCCGCTCGTCTGTACAGACTCACCGGATCCATCCGTCCAAAGGGATTCCCTGCACGCGTCGTAATGATTTGACGCATGCGTGGAATTCCTTATATGACAGCGTCGCGCCCGTCGCCGCGTCATAATAGCGGCGACGGCGCGACACGTCATCGCCAGAGGATTTCAGCGCGGATTTCAATGCGATGGTGTGTACACGCCATCGCATAGAAATCTGCTGAAATCCTCGAGAGGATTTATCCGCGGATACGGTCCGCTGGACCGTATCTGCGGATAAATCCTCTCGTGTGTATGGGGCCTGAGGCATAGCAATACGCTGACAGCCACAAGCATGACACCCAGAGGCAGTGGCATTATGGGACTTGTAGTTTTGCAACAGCTGGAGGTCTGCTAATTGCATATGCCTGCTCTACAGGAAATGTGAGCTCATTAGCTTCGCACTTGACTGCCCACGGAGCACACACAGGAGAGAGGAGAGCAGATCGGCTGTATCCTGTCTCATCCTGTGCGAGAGAGGATGGAGGGGAGAGAGAACTGTCAATGCCGGCTCTGTGCTGTTCCATGAGATAGACGTTGTCAGCTCAGAGCCGTGCTGAGAAGGCAGACGACACTGATGAGTACTGATAGGAGGTATTGATGAGCTCTGATAGAAGGCATGGATAGGAGGCACTGATGGGCACTAATAAGAGGCGCTGATGGGCACTGATAGGAGGCATTGATGAGCTCTGATTGGAGGCATTAATGGGCACTGATAGGAGGCACTGACAGGAGGTATTGCTGAGCACTGATAGGAGGCATTGATGGGCACTGATAGAAGGCACTGATAGGAGGCACTGATAGCATGCATTGATGAGATGCGATAGGAGGCACTGATGGGCACTGGTAGGAGGCATTGATGAGCTCTGATAGGAGGCAATGATAGGAGGCACTGATGAGCACTGATAGGAGGCACTAATGGTAAAAGATAGGCTGCATTGATGAGCACTGATAGGAGGCACTAATATGCAATGATAGGCTGCACTAATGAGCACTGATAAGTGGCATTAATGGGCACTGATAGGTGGCACTGTGGGGCATTGATGAGCACTGATAGGCAGAACTCATAGGCTGCACTGATGGGCACTGATGAACACTGATAGCCAGAACTCTGGCAGCATTGATAAGCTCTGATAGGTGGCATTGATGAGCACTGATAGGCAGAACTCATAGGCAGCATTGATAGGTGGCACTGATAGGCAGCATTAATGAGCACTGATAGACAGCATTGATGAGCACAGATAGGCAGCACTGATGGGCATTGAGCACTGATAGATATGGATAGGTGGCATTGATGAGCACTGATGGACAGCATTGATAAGCACTGATAGGCAGCATTGATGAGCAATGGTAGATGCTGATAGGCAGAATTGTTAAGCACTGATAGATGGCACTGATAGGCAGCATTGAAGATCACTGATAGGTGGCACTGATGGACACTGTTAAATGGCATTGATGAGCACTGATAGGTAACACTTGTAGGTGGAATTGATGGGCACCGATAAGCAGCACTGATAGGCGGCATTGATGAGCACTGATAGGCAGCATTGATGGGCACTAATAGGTGGCATTAATGAGCACTGATAAGTGACACTGATGATTGGGGCACTGATTATCAGTGTATACAATTTACTGACATTCTTGACCGTTAACAGCAGTCCTTTCCTTTCTCAAAGATCTAACCCAGTAACTTTTACCTGCTTCAGTTCAAAGCAATGTCCCTTCTTTTTCACACATATAGGTAGATTCACGTAGATCGGCTTTTCTTTAGGACGGCCTAGCCTAGCCTTTTTAGGCTACACCGCCGTAAATTAGTTAGGCTAGTAGTGATTTTCAAACCACTTACCTGCTAATCTATGGCGGCGTAGCCTAAAACGAGCGGGCGTAAGGGCGCCTAATTCAAAATGACTGGGAGGGGGGCGTGTTGTATTGAAATGAGGCTTGACCTCACGTTTTTTGATGTTTTTTTACACTGCGCATGCCCCGGGCGACTACATTTCCCAGGGCGCATTGCGACTAAGTACGCCGTACGGGCCTATTGATTTCGATGTGGACGTAAACGACGTAACTCCCGATTTGCGGACGACTTGCGCAAACGACGTAAAAAATTTGAACCTCACGGCGGGAACGGCGGCCATACTTAACATTGTTATTACACTAGAGCATAGCTCTAACTTTAGGCGGCCTATCCCTTACGGAAACGACGTAAATCGACGGCGTAGGCCTGGCGTACGTTTGCGTTCGTTTGTGAATCGGCGTATCCCCTCATTTACATAATCTACGCCGGCCGCAATGGAAGCGCCATCTAGCGGCCAACAGAAACATTGCAATCTAAGATAGGTCGGCTTGCGCCGTTCTATCATAAATATGTTTAAGCGTATCTCTGTTTGAGCATACGCTTAAACATACGGCGGCTTAGATTCAGAGTTAGGTCGGCTTATCTACTGATAAGCCGGCCTAACTCTTTGTGAATCTACCTAATACTTCCCCTAAGTTGCTGAATAACTACATCTCTGATTCCTGGACTGTGTTATCACTGTACTGACAGGTTCACTGTCCTAGTGCCAAACTGTACCTGGGACTGGCTGGATACCTGATGTGTGATAGTGATGAGCAGGGTGGTTGTAAGTCTGTAACTGACAACGTTGTAAATGTTTACTATGAAATAGTGAAGGTAATTTTGGTTTTATGTATGATTATGTAATAAAGCAATTTGTATTTTTTCTTAAACCCGCTTACTCCTCATTGGTGAGTCTCTTGAGGAGTTTTTACTCCTTTTATTATATACATGATTCCACATTGTTATGCAAAAAAATATTTTTTATAATGTAGGCCAAAATGTAAAATTTTGGAGCTGCTTTGTTGTTCTTTCCAATGTTCCAGACAGGTAGATCATCTGTTGAGGAACGTAGGAACTAACGCTCCTCCTTTTTGCACCAATTGAAAAAGCAGATCTTATTCTGAACAAAATAGAATACATATTTGAAAAAGTGAAAAACATATCTGTCTCTCTTTTGCTGCAAACCCTTCAGTAGTGGACACAATTCATCTGAAAAAGATTAATCCAAGTACACAGGGTGTGTAGTATGAGCTGTACTTCTGCCCCACTGCTGCTTCCCAGTCACACCTTTGACAATTCCCGGCTGTCAAAATTACAGTAGGGAGTTGCTGTTTAAATACAGTGGGCCGGATTCAAGAAGCAATTGCGCCTGTGTAACCATAGGTTACACAGCGCAATTGCTTACTTGCCCCGGCGTAACGAGTGCTCCTGATTCAGGAACCTCGTTACGCCGACTGCAGCCTAAGATCTGCGCGGCATAAGGCTCTTATGCCCGCATATCTTAGGCTGCATTCTTGCGTTGGACGCTAGGTGGCGTTCACGTTGTGCTCAGTGTATAGTATGCAAATTGCATACTAACACCGATTCACAACGGTGCGCGAGCCCTGCGTACGCAATTTACATTGTTTACGTACGGCGGTTTTCGCGCAAGGCTGCCCCTGCTATTAGCAGGGGCAGCCCATGTTACGTATACCCGTCGTTCCCGCGTCGCGAAATTCGAATTTTACGTACTTTGCGTAAGTGAATCGTGAATGGCCCTGGACGCCATTCACGTTCACTTTGAAGCAAATGACGTCCTTGCGACGTCATTTGCCGCAATGCACGTTGGGAAAGTTTCCCGACGGAGCATGCGCGCTACGATCGGCGCGGGAACGTGCCTAATTTAAATGATTTCCGCCCCCTACGGGATCATTTAAATTGCGTGCTCTAGCGCCGGGCATTTTGCCGGCGCGCCCGCGCAATTCACAGAGCTTCTGCTCCTTGAATCAAGGGCAGCGGAGCAAATTTGCGGGGGCGCAGGGCAAAAACGTTGCCCTGCGCCTCCGTAAATAATGGGCAATTCTACCTGAATCCGGCCCAGTAACTATATGGACTTTCTTTTAAAGTAAGGAGGATTGTACTTGTTTTTTCTTATTTATATGGATTTTTTATTATTATGATTTATTAGACATGTGCATTCGTTTTTGTCCGAATGCATTTTCATCCGAATTTCAGGTATTTTTGTTATCGTTTTAACCAACGAAAACGAACATACAGAATACGAAAACCGAAAGATCCGACATAAACAAATACTTTATTTTAATTTTCGTTGGTCCAATGTGCCTAACCTTAATTCTATTAGTCCAAGATTATTATACAGAGAGAAAAGATTTGACATTATAGAGAGAAAAGATCGCAGCTGAAATTGGGTGGGGCGAAGTAAAATAAAAAAATAATGATGACGATGAATGTTATTGGCTGATTGTAACCAAAAAGGAGGAGCAGTAAAATAGTTAGAACTAACTTGACAATTCAACATGAACAACGAAGATTCTGTCTAAGGGCCCTTTCACACTCATTTTCATCCGTCCGTTTGCGGATGAAAACGGGACATACATGGGTCCCTATGTGATTACGGGTGTCAGCGGATGAACATCCGCTGACACCCATAATTTGTCCGCCTTCGCAAAGATCCGCATTTGCAGACGGAAGAAATCCTATTATTCTTCCGTCTGCCGGATCGGATCGGATGAACACGGACATACGGCTGACAGGACAGGGCGCTGACAGGGCGGTCCCCGACAATGTTGGAGCGGGGACCGAGAGTGGATCACCACCGCTGGATTTATTTATTTTTTTAATAAAGGACTTTTTTCCACGGTGTGTGTGTTTTATTTTTAAAATTCTTTACACTTTCTTAGTGAAATGGTAGGGGTACAAGGTACCCCATTACCAATTCACATAGGGGGGCGGGATCTGGGGGTCCCCTTCGTTAAAGGGGTCTTCCAGATTCCGATAAGCCCCCCGCCCGCAGACCCCCACAACCACCAGGCAAGGGTTTGTAGGCATGAGGCCCTTGTCCCCATCAACATGGGGACATGGTGCTTTGAGGGGTCACACACCCCCAAAGCATCCTCCCAATGTTGAGGGCATGTGGCCTGGCACAGTTCAGGAGGGGGGGGCGCTCTCTCACCCCCCCTCTTTTCTGCGGCCGGCCAGGTTGCGTTCTCGGATAAGGGGCCTGGTGTGGATTTTTGGGGGAACTCCATGCCATTTTTTTTTTAAATTTGGGGTGGAGTGCCCCTGGAAATCCACACCAGACCTGAAGGGTCTGGAATGGATATTTGGGGGGAACCCCACGTAATTTTTTTTAACTTGGGGTGGAGTTCCCCTTAATATCCATACCAGACCTGAAGGGCCTAGTAATTGAATTTGGGGGGACCCCCACGCTTTTTTTTATGAATGACTTTTCTCTGTGTTGCCTGGGAGCCGACAGTTCATTATAGCCGCAAGCGATTTTAAATGACTTTTTTTCCTTCAGAAATTACACTTTGTGCAGAGACAGTTCTAAGCACGGGAAACATGCGCTGCTTCACAGGCATACCCCTTCCCCAGGTACGAAATTTAAAGGAATATTTCAGTTTTATTTATTAACTACTTGCCGACCAGCCGCCGCAGTTATACGGCGGCAGGTAGGCGCGGCATCACATAGCTATACATCATCTCGCTATGCGGAAAAGAAAAAATAAAGTTACTCTTAAACACTTAGAAACCCCCTAAAAGAGGCCCTTTTTTTTTTTTTTTTTTACAGCCGTGCACGCGGTATGGTTTTATTTGTTTACGACATGTGCATTTAAAAAAAAAGAAAACAAATTATATATATTTAATGTGGCCTGTGCATGCCCGTATGTGCTCATCACACGGTGAAATAAATCCTGACAGTAGAATAAATATGACATGCTTGTTTGCACTCATCTAATTCACTTCTGTACACTCATATCCTTTAGTAAACCCGGCCCAGTGTTATGCATAGCAGGCCTGTTGCAGAGTGAAACCTATTAAAGCAATATTTCAGGGAAAAGGAAAAATCCTCCTTTGTGGTAAAGCTGCCCCTGCACTGCAAGGGTTAAATGCTTGTTTAGGTCTAGGGGGCTAAAAAAAAAAAGCAGTTTTTCCCTACCCTTTCCTGTGGATGCTATATGGTATTTTACTATTTTCATAAGTCTCAACCTTGGTTTCAGTTGTCTAGTAAGTTTTCTTATGGCTTGGTGGTTCATGGCTAGTAAATTCTAACATTACAGGAGACTGGATCAGTGGGTTTTATTGTTGGGTCACACTGCCACCTAGTGGTGATCCTGATTAAAGGCAGCAGAAGCTGACTAAGGAACTGCATTATTATGATTATGGATTTATATAACGCCAACACTGCACCGTGCTTTAGAAAATAGAGGGAGACAGTACCGTTACAATGCAATTCAAAACGTAGGTGGTCCCTGCTCATGATAATTAAGGTATAGGTAAACCATAACTTCCAACTGTCCCTGATTTCTAGGGACTGTCCCTGATTTGGAGCAATGTCCCTTTGTTCCTCATTCTCCTCATTTTGATCTGATCTATATAGTTGTATATAAAATGCAATTTTTATCTATCAAAAAGGGTTTTCCAGCCCTAAACCTTTCATCTAATTTCTAAATTGCTGCATTTGTAAATTCCAAAAGCCAATATCAAGGAATAGTAAATGAAAGTGGAAAATACTACAGCGCTACTAAAATCCAAAATTACACCACACAATTAATGACTAAATGTAAAAAGCTGCAATAAGTGAATAAGGTAACTCCAACCAAAAAACAATATGAAATAATATACAAATTGTGCTAAAAACAACTAATTAATGTGATACCAGGTACATAAGATCAAGTGCAATCAAACAGAAATTGATTATAATGATGCATCCATGGGCGGATACAAATGAACTAAGTGTATGTTTAACCATAAAACATTAGCACAAACATATAAGTGAAAAATAAATAAGTGAAAAAATTATATATGTGAATAATTCAGTCCATAAGAAGCAATCAACTACACACTGCTTTCCACATGATAGTCCCTATACTAATAGGATGATGCCACCAATGGGTTAAGGTAAGTAATTGACAGCAGAAAAAAATTCAAAGTCCAAGTGATCAGAAACAAACAGCCTTGATGATAGGCAATACGACAGCTCCAAACCCGCTCCACACAATTCACGGCAGGATGTGAAAAAATGAAGGAGAGAGAAACACACAATAGTGTAATACTGCCAACTTCAATGCAACATCAATACAAAACTGTGCTCCGATACACTCACGCTTTCCCCTCTTTGTGTAAGCCGCTCAGTAACAAAGTAATGAGATCCTCACTCGGGAACTCCGACAGGTCTCGTCACGGCAGGCTCCTCCCCCACGCGTTGCGTCACTTGCCACGTGACTTATTCATGGGTACATGATACTTTTTCATACAAGTACATGGTACAGCAGGCACAGATCAGGAATATGAAATGCAAAGCTTACATATTCTTTAACTCTAACTTTGACTTTAAAGTAAAATTATAAAAGTATGCCCATTCCTTGAATTAGAGGGATAGAACAGTGGTGGTCAACATTCCTGATAAAGGGGGCCTTAAAGGGTTAGTTCACCTTTTCAGGAAAAATTTAAAGTTGGCTTACACCCTACACCTACCCCACCCCAATCCCCCCACGGATTCCCACTGTAGTTACCCCTGTGGGTGATGACTGATGAGCTGGTTTGAAATCCCTGCTCTTCTCCGCCTTCTTTCTGTAGGGCTTACTGTAGTGATCAGAGTTATTCTGATTAACATGGGATCACTTTGACCAATCAAAATCCTTCTGATCCCTCCCAGAAGCCTTACAGGAAAAAGGTAAAGAAGAGCAGTAATTTCCTACCCTCAGACCAGCTGCTTAGGCATTGACAGTTCATGATTTGTGGAGGTAAGTACAGCAGGGTCTGGGGGTGGGAAAATTGTTAGTTCTTAGTACACCTTTTAAAAAAAAATCTGAAAAGGTGAGCTAACCTTTTAAGTACAGCCCCTCACATCACCAAAGGGCCGCACATATCATTCAGTTTTAGAGATAGCAGAGGCACATCAAGAGATGGACAGAGACTGTGGGCATAATGCAAGAGATGGTCAGAGACTGTGGGCATAATGCAAGAGATGGTCAAAGACTGCAGGCATAATGCAAGAGATGGTCAGAGACTGTGGGCATAATGCAAGAGATGGTCAGAGACTGTGGGCATAATGCAAGAGATGGTCAGAGACTGTGGGCATAATGCAAGAAATGGTCAGAGACTGTGGGCATAATGCAAGAGATGGTCAAAGACTGCAGGCATAATCGGGAGTACTGTTAGAAATCATGGGGCCCCGTACAGCCTACCTGCAGGGCCCCCCCTCAAATATAAAAAAATAAATAAAACCATTTTCACAATAAATATACTAAAATCATTCTCAGCGGACACACAGATAACAGAGAAGCTGTGTGAAATAGTTTTTAAAATTTTTGAACAAAAACATACATTTTAAAAAAAAGTTAAAATGTTTTAAAATTATTTTATTTTACAATTTTTACAAATAATTTTTTTAGCATTTTCTATTCTCTTTTACAAGGGATTAAAACAATACAGGGTTACAATTTGTTCTTTTTTTAACAGGACAAGGAAGCCGACAGTTGTGTCTGTGTCTCTCCCTGCAACAGCTAAAAGTCGGCGGGAGGGTTTTCAGCAGGGCATCCTGTAATTGCCACTCCTTCACTCTGGTGTTTGGGCCCCCCCAGTGTGCCTGGGCCCCCTACAGGAGGACTGGTGGTCCCCCCCTATCAGCAGGCCTGGGCATAATGCAAGAGATGGTCTAAGACTGTGGGCATGATGCAAAAGATGGTCAAAAACTATGGGCACAATGCAAGAGATTGCCAGAGACTGTGAGCATGATGCAAGTGATGTTCAAAGACTGTGGGCATAATGCAAGAGATGGTCAGAGACTGTGGGCATTATGCAATAGATGGTCAGAGACTGCAAGCATTATGCAAGAGATGATCAGAGACTGTGGGCATAATGCAAGAGATGGTCAAAGACTGCAGGCATAATGCAAGAGATGATCAGAGACTGTGGGCATAATGCAAGAGATGGTCAGAGACTGTGGGCATAATGCAAGAAATGGTCAGAGACTGTGGGCATAATGCAAGAGATGGTCAAAGACTGCAGGCATAATAGGGAGTACTGTTAGAAATCATGGGGCCCCGTACAGCCTACCTGCAGGGCCCCCCCTCAAATATAAAAAAATAAATAAAACCATTTTCACAATAAATATACTAAAATCATTCTCAGCGGACACACAGATAACAGAGAAGCTGTGTGAAATAGTTTTTAAAATTTTTGAACAAAAACATACATTTTTAAAAAAAGTTAAAATGTTTTAAAATTGTTTTATTTTACAATTTTTACAAATAATTTTTTTATCATTTTCTATTCTCTTTTACAAGGGATTAAAACAATACAGGGTTACAATTTGTTCTTTTTTTAACAGGACAAGGAAGCCGACAGTTGTGTCTGTGTCTCTCCCTGCAACAGCTAAAAGTCGGCGGGAGGGTTTTCAGCAGGGCATCCTGTAATTGCCACTCCTTCACTCTGGTGTTTGGGCCCCCCAGTGTGCCTGGGCCCCCTACAGGAGGACTGGTGGTCCCCCCTATCAGCAGGCCTGGGCATAATGCAAGAGATGGTCTAAGACTGTGGGCATGATGCAAAAGATGGTCAAAAACTATGGGCACAATGCAAGAGATTGCCAGAGACTGTGAGCATGATGCAAGTGATGTTCAAAGACTGCGGGCATAATGCAAGAGATGGTCAGAGACTGTGGGCATTATGCAATAGATGGTCAGAGACTGCAAGCATTATGCAAGAGATGATCAGAGACTGTGGGAATAAGGCAAGAGATGGTCAAAGACTGCAGGCATAATGCAAGAGATGGTCAGAGACTGTGGGCATGATGCAAAAGATGGTCAAAGACTATGGGCATAATGCAAGAGATTGTCAGAGACTGTGGGCATGATGCAAGTGATGGTCAAAGACTGCAGGCATTATGTAATAGATGGTCAGAGACTGTGGGCACAATGCAAGAGATGGTCAGAGACTGTGTGCATGATGTAAGAGATGGTCAGAGACTATGGGCATAATGCAAGAGATTGTCAGAGACTGTGGGGGCATGATGCAAGTGATGGTCAAAGACTGCGGGCATTATGTAATAGATGGTCAGAGACTGTGGGCACAATGCAAGAGATGGTCAGAGACTGTGTGCATGATGTAAGAGATGGTCAGAGACTATGGGCATTATGCAATAGATGGTCAGAGACTGCTGACATTCTATAGGAGATATTAGATGCTGAGGACATGCTTCAGGAGACATAGACATTCAATAACATAATATTACAGCGCACACACACAAAAATTACATTAAGGCTGCATTCACACCTAGGCGTTTTTACGCCTGTAGCGCTACGCCGCTGCCGCCAGAGGGCTGAAAACAGATGTCCCTCTATGGAGATGGTTCACATCTCGACGCCGAACGCCGGACGCCGGACGCCTGTCGCCTGCCACGTGAAAAAAGGTCCCGGCTCCTTTTTTTCAGGCGTCTTCGAGCGTTCGGCTAGGAGATGGGAATCATCTCCATAGAGGGGGTCATCTTGGGGCACATCTAGGCGGACAATACCGGCGTTTTGTCGCCGCAAATCGCGGTACAAAACGCCGCTATTTTTACCGCGATTTGCGGCGACAAAACGCCGCGATTTCGTCCGCCTAGATGTGAATGCAGCCTTAAATCCTGCAAGGCTATTTAAAACACCTGAACATATTCAGCAATAAATATGGGTATTGGTCACACCATATGACCATATGGTGCTTAAGCCCACTATTGCTTCAAAGTACCCCATTATCAGTGGGTCCTACACTATGCATAGAATGGAAGATCCTGCTTCTCTGAGCCATGGGAGAGAAACTCCTCCTTATGGGAGAACTAAAGGACTCCTCCTATAACACAGGTGGATACTAATAAGAGGGGGGGGGGGATATTTTTTTGCCGAATATGTTCAGGTGTTTTAAATAGCCTGGCAGGATTTAAATGTAGTTTTTGTATATGTGCGCTGTAATCTCTTGTTCTGTTTGTATGGTCTAGGGCTGGATTCACACCAGACGCAGTTCTGTGCACATTTTTTCTGCACAAAATGCATGCAACGTGTTTTCCATGTATTTCAATGGCTCTAGTTGGCTCTAGTTCACACCATGCAGAAACTGACCGGAAACTGACTGCATGGTGTGAACTAGAGCCAACTAGAGCCATTGGCAGGGCCAGAGTGGGACTCATTTTCAGCCCTGGAGTTTCATGCCTTAGACCAGCCCACTTTAGTTCATGACATTACGTTTAGGAGTGCGTTACGTCAGTGGCGTCACTAGGGTTGGTGTCACCCGGTGCGGTAAAATATGGTGTCACCCCCCCCCCCAATAAAATTTTTCAAATATTTTTTACCCTACTGTTTGCTCTATGTTCTCCTTTCTTCCCCTTTTCTCTCTCTCCCTATCCATCTTTCTTGTTTGTTCTATCCCTTCTTCTTTCTCTCCATTTTTCTTTGTCCCCTCCCCCCACCTCCCCCCACCAGGGGCGTACCTAGAGCATTTGGCACCCGGGGCGGATCCAATATCTGGCCCCCCCCCCCCCACGTTAAAATGTAAAAACACCCCACTGTGCCCCCTGCATACCTCTGCATCCTTCAATATATTTTTGTTACTACTGTGTACCCCTCTCCACAACTGCACCTCTGGACCCCTTTACATTACACAGCACCCTGCATCACTGGACCCCTTTACATTACACAGCCCCCTGCATCACTGGACCCCTTTACATTACACAGCCCCTGCACATCTGGACCCCTTTACATTACACAGCCCCCTGCACCTCTGGACCCCTTTACATTACACAGCACCCTGCATCACTGGACCCCTTTACATCTCATAGCACCCTGCACCTCTGGACCCTTTTACACTACACAGCCCTCTGCACCCCTTTACATTACACAGCACCCTGCATTACTGCACCCCTTTTACATTACACAGCCACCTGCACCTCTGGACCCCTGCATGTTACACAGACCCCCCTTCAGTGCAGACACCCCCTCAGTGCAGACCCCCCCTTAGTGCAACCCCCCCTCAGTGCAAATCCCCCCTCAGTGCAACCCCCCAGTGCAAACCCCCCTCAGTGCAACACCCCAGTGCAAACACCCCCCCTTAGTACATCCCCCCCACCCCTTCAGTGAAATCCCCCCAGGTGCAAACACCCCCCCTCCCCATTCAGTACCTCAGATCATTGCAGGCAGCGCCACGGCACATGGACAGAAGGTCCCCTCGGCCCCTCCCCCTCTGTACACACCAACAGAGAGGAGGGGGCTGTGCCTGTGTGCCGACTGCCGACCACCGCTAACAGCCCGTGGCTGTGAGAGGAGGGGATGGATGGTGCTGCGGTGTCACCCCGCAACCCCCTCCTCTTGTACCGCGGCGCTCCGATTCCACGGCGCTCATCGCTGCAGTCGCGGGGGGGAGCCGGCCCACCCCCACATGTCAGCTAAAAAAATAAAAAAATATATATTTTTTTAATCGGGATGGTGTCACCCCTCTAGTGGGTGTCACCCGGGGCGGCCCGCACCCCCCGCACCCCCCTAGCAACGCCTCTGCGTTACGTACAGAGTGTGTGGTTCAGGAGTGAGTTACGTACAGCATGTGTAGTTCAGGCGTGCGTAACGTACAGCGTGTGCGTGGTTCAGGAGTGCGTTACGTAAAGCGTGCGTGGTTCAGGAGTGCGTTACGTACAGAGTGCGTGGTTCAGGAGTGCGTTGTTCAGGAGTGCATTAAGTACAGAGTGCGTGCTTCAGGAGTGTGTTACTTACAGAGTGCGTGGTTCAGGAGTGCGTTACATACAGAGTGCGTGGTTCAGGAGTGCGTTACGTACAGAGTGCGTGGTTCAGGAGTGCGTTACGTACAGAGTGCGTGGTTCAGGAGTGCGTGGTTCAGGAGTGCGTTACGTACAGAGTGCGTGGTTCAGGAGTGCGTTACGTACAGAGTGCGTGGTTCAGGAGTGCGTGGTTCAGGAGTGCGTTACGTACAGAGTGCGTGGTTCAGGAGTGCGTTAAGTACAGACTGCGTGGTTCAGGAGTGCGTTACGTACAGAGTGCATGGTTCAGGAGTGCGTGATGTACAGAGTGCGTGTTTCAGGAGTGCCTTACATGCAGAGTGAAGGGTTCAGGTTTGCTTATGTACAGCGTGGAGGTGTGCATAAATCCACAGGCCAGTTTATAACTTCCCTGTACCAAGCTCTGTCCCCAAATTTCTGCCCCCCCCCCACAGTGCAGAGCGCCCCTCTCTCTCACTTTTCCCGACCGTTCTCCTCCTCCCTGTCTAGTGCACAGCAGAAGAGAAGTACTGTACCTTACCTTACCCCATGTCAGGCTGCCGGCGCGGGCTTCGGGAGATGCTGCAGGTGCGAGGCTGAAGTGTGCATACCCCGCCCCTCCTTCTCTGACGCCCGCATTAAACGGCCGGTGATCACCGGCCGTTTAATGCGGGCGTCAGTTGCTCCCTCCCCCTGGCCAAGTACGTGTACGCCCCATGTATGTAGCGTAAGTGCAACGCTACAGGCTGCCGCGCCGGGGGCTAAATTTATAAGGGAGCCGGAAGGCGGCCGCTGGACCGTCCCGCAACCCGACCAGCCCACCGGGAATTGACCCGACCAGCCCACCGGGGATTAGCCAATCCGGGCCTGGCCATTGGAATACATGGAAAACACATTGCATGCATTTTGTGCAGAAAAAAAGCACACAGAACTAAACGGAACTGCGTCTGGTGTAAACTGGCCCTCATAGCAGCACCATCTTTAAAGCGGAGGTCCACACAAAAAGTGAACCTCCGCTTTTCAGAACCCTTCCCCCTCCGATGTCACATTTGACACTTTTCAGGGGGGAGAGGTGCAGATACCTGTATAATACAGGTATTTGCACCCACTTCTAGGAATAGACTCCTGTGGGAGTCACGCCCCTTCCCCCCTCCCTTCGCTGTCTTCTGGGAAACACTCTGGTCCCAGGTTACAGCAGGGACCAGTGAGGACGCGCCGCTCGCGCATGCGCAGTAGGGAACCCGGGCATTTAGGCTGCAACGCTTCACTTCTTGATTCCCTCACCGAGGATGGCGGCGGGGGCAGTCGAGAGACGAGCGATTGCTCGGCTTCAGCTGCCGAAATCACCGGCGTCCTGGACAGGTAAGTGTCCATTTATTAAAAGTTGCTGCACTATTTGTAGCGGCTGGCTTTTAATATATATTTTTTTAGGTGGACCTCCGCTTTAATGCAACTTTAGGGTGTGCCCCCCAAGTCTTTGTTTGTCTATAGACATTACATACAACTGCTAGAGATACCGCTACCAACAGGGCAATAGGGAAACACAGATAAATGTAGGCAGGGCCTTGGGGGGATGCACAAAATATCAAAGAGCCGCAAGTTGGACACCAGGGAATGGACAATTTGAAAAATATATGGCAATACATATGTGTGTATGTTTTTTGATAAAACATGATAAAAGAATTAAAATCTTATATTTCTTTTTCTCCTTTTCTTTTTTTTATATATAATATATATATATATATATGTACTTTTTTTTTATTAAATGGCTCAGAGGTCCCCAGGGCCCCATGTGGCAAACCTCCCTTTTTTATTTGTTATAAATGTTTTTTTTTTGTTTATATATATTTATTTTTTATGTTTTCATTAAAGGGCCCAGAGGTCCCCAGGGCCCTGGATGGCAACCCTCCTTTTTTTTAATATAAATGTGTGTGTATGTATATATATATATATATATATATATATATATATATTTTATTAAAGGGCCCAGAGGTTTCTTTTTTTTTTTTATTATTATTATTATTATTAAAGGGCCCAGAGGTCCCGGATGGCAACCCTATTTTTATAAAAAATAATAATAATTTGTGTATATGTGTAGATATGTATATATATATATATATATATATATAATATATATATATAAATATATATATATATATATATATATATATATATATATATTTATTTATTTATTTTTATTAAAGGGCCCAGAGGTCCCCAGGGCCCCGGATGGCTACCCCCCTTCTTTATATATATTTTTCTTTATTTATTTATTTATTTATTTTTTGTAAAGGGGGCCCCCCCGCTTCTCTGCTCCAGGGGCCCCATGCCTGAAGCTGTGTAAGGGGCCCCATAATTCCTGATGGCTGCCCTGGGAACTAGCAACATCAACATTTGTGGCATAAAAGCAAGTCACCTCCTTATACATCCTAAGAATGCAACTAGCTATTTAAAATGTTCCCAGAACACTGACTTTCATTTGTGATAATTTCTGTGATCTTCCTTTTTTTTATTCTTTATTTAACCACTTGCCGACCAGCCACCGTCATTATACTGCGGCAGGTCGGCTCGTTCCTGATAATCGCCTTAGCTGCCCAAATGTCTGATTACAAAGGGACTGTCCCTGATTTGGAGCAATATGTCTCTGTCCCTCATTCCTCCTCATTTTGGTCTGATATATATAGTTGTATATAAAATGCACTTTTTATCTTTCTAAAAGCGTTTCCAAGTGCTAAACCTTTCATCCAATTTCTAAATTGCTGCATTTGTATATTTTAAAAGCCAATATAAAGGAATAGTAATGGTAAAAAAAAAAATGTCTTGTGGATTTAATTAACCTTTTTTTGTTAATTCTCCTTTAAGGGTGTGTGTCAGGGGGCGTGTCCGAGTCCTACATACATTTGTTAACCACTTAAGACCCGGACCAAAATGCAGGTGAAGGACCAGGCCCCTTTTTGCGATTCGGCACTGCGTCGCTTTAACTGACAATTGCGCGGTCGTGCGACGTGGCTCCCAAACAAAATTGGCATCCTTTTTTCCCCACAAATAGAGCTTTCTTTTGGTGGTATTTGATCACCTATGAGGTTTTTATTTTTTGCGCTATAAACAAAAATAGAGCATCAATTTTGAAAAAAATATTTTTTACTTTTTGCTATAATAAATATCCCCCAAAAATACATAAAAATTTTGTTTTCCTCAGTTTAGGCCGATACGTATTCTTCTACCTATTTTTGGTAAAAAAAATCGCAATAAGCGTTTATCGATTGGTTTGCGCAAAATTTATAGCGTTTACAAAATAGGTGATAGTTTTATTGCATTTTTATTATTTTTTTTTTACTACTAATGACGACGATCAGCGTTTTTTTTTTTGTGACTGCGACATTATGGCGGACACATTGGACACTTTTGACACATTTTTGGGACCATTGTCATTTTCACAGAAAAAAAATGCTATAAAAATGCACTGTTTATTGTGAAAATGGCAATTGCAGTTTGGGAAAGTTAACCACTAATGGGGCTGAAGGGGTTAAGTGTGACTTCATACTGGTATGTGTTTCTAACTGTAGGGGGGCGGGGCCGACGTGTGAAATCATTGATCTTCTTTCCCTATATCAGGGAACAGACGATCAATGACAGTGCCACTGTGAAGAATGGGGAAGGTGTGTTTACACTCACCTCTCCCCGTTCTTCAGCTCCGGGGACCGATCGCGGGACTCCGGCGGCGATCGGGTCTGCGGGTCCCGCGGTCACGGAGCTTCGGACTGGGTTGCTCCACGGCTGGGAGCATTAAAGAATCACGTACATGGTACGTGATTGGTGCCCAGCCGCGCCATTCTGCTGCCGACGTATATCGACGTTAGGCAGTCCTTAAGTGGTTAATTAGGTGCCCTCATTCCCATCTTCAAAATGTTGGCAGGTAGGGCTGTACTCAGTCCGTTTTACAGCTATAGCAGGCACGCGCCTCCAGGCTGCACGGGGGAGCTGCTGCGTGTGGCCGGTGGCCACAATGGTCCCACCGGCCACCCGCAATCGCTCCACAGAGAGCCAGAACGTGGATCTGTCAATGTAAACAAACAGATCCCCATTCTGATAGGGGAGTACAGGAGTGATCGTCTGTCCCTAGTGATTAGGAACAGCATTTCTCCATACTCTGTCAGTCCCCTCCCCTCCCCACAGTTTGAGAACACTTCCCTAGGGAACACATTTAACCCCCGCTTGATGACCACTAGTGTTAACCCCTTCCCTGCCAGTGTCAATTAATACAGTAATCAGTGCATTTTTATAGCACTGATAGCTGTATAGGTGTCACTGGTGCCAAAAAAGTATCAAAAGTGTCCAATCTGTCCACCACAATATCACAGTCCTGCTAAAAATTGCTGGATCACCATCATTACTAGTAAAAAAAAAAAATCATAATTAAAAACCCGTAATCCCGTAATCTGTCCCGTATTTTGTAGGCGCTATAACTTTTTGCGCAAACCAATCAATATACGCTTATTGCGTTTTTTTTTTTTTTACCAAAAATATGTTGAAGAATACATATTGGCCTAAACTGATGAAGTAATTTTTTTTATAGTATTTGGGAGATATTTATTATAGCAAAAACATAAAAAATAATGCTTTTTTTTTTTTAATAGTGAGTCTTTTTTTTGTTTATAGCGCAAAAATAAAAAGGTGGTCAAATACTACCAAAAGAAGGTTTTATCGTGGGAAAAAAAGGACATCAGTTTGTTTGGGTACAGCGTCGCATAACCGTGCAATTGTCAGTTAAAGTGAAGCAGTGGCAAATCGCAAAAAAAAAAAAGGCCCGGTCAATAACCGGTCAAGACCCGGATCAATATGCAGGTTAAGGACCTGGCCCCTTTTTGTGATTCAGCACTGCGTCATTTTAACTGACAATTGCGCGGTCGTGCGATGTGGCTCCCAAACAAAATTAGTGTCCTTTTTTCCCCACAAATAGAGCTTTCTTTTGGTGGTTTTTGATCACCTCTGCGGTCTTTATTTTTTGCGCTATAAACAAAAATAGATTTTGAAAAAATGCAATATTTTTTACTTTTTGCTATAATAAATATCCCCAAAAAAGATATAATTTTTTTTTGCCTCAGTTTAGGCCGATACGTATTCTTCTACATATTTTTGTTAAAAAAAACGCAATAAGCGTTTATTGATTGGTTTGCGCAAAATTTATAGCGTTTATAAAATAGGGGATAGTTTTATGGCATTTTTATTTTTACTAGTAATGGCGGCAAAACAGCGATTTTTTTTTTTGTGACTGCAACATTATGGCGACACATCGGACACTTCTGACACATTTTTGGGACCATTGTCATTTTCACAGCGAAAAGTGCTATACAAATTACTGTGAAAATGACAATGGCAGTGAAGGGGTTAACCACAAGGGGCGCGCTAAAGGGTTAAAGTGTGTACTTATGTGTTTTTTCTAACTGTAGGGGGGTGAGGCTGGACGTGTGACGTCACTGATCGTCGTTCCCTATGACAGGGAACAGACAATCAGTGACAAGCAACAGAGAAGAATTGAAGGTTGTTTACACTCACCTCTCCCCATTCTTCAGCTTCTGTGACCCGATCGTGGACAACCGGCGGCGATCGGGGTCCGTGGGTTCCGCAGGCGCGGTCACGGAGCTTCGGACCAGGTCACGAGCGGCGCCGCCGGCGGCACGCTCGTGACCCACGCTGGGCTCTTAAAGGGGACCTACCCTGTACGTCCATGTGCCCAGCCGTGCGGCGGTCCTTAAGTGGTTAAGGGAAAGGCAAAAAGCATACAATCACAATTGTGGAGCATCTCAGTGCAGCCAAGTTATGTACATAACCATAATGCATACTGCATCAACCAGCGCGCAAAGCGAACCAATAAACAAAGGGGTTGAGTTACTAAAGGTAAAGCAGACTGCGCCCTTTGTAAGTGAAGTTACAAGTCTGTAAATGAAAAAAGATGATCTGCACTCCAGTCATTGCACTTAAAATTTGTAGTGTTTATTTAACAAGCCACAGTGGACAAACACAAATATGAATTGGTTGACACGTTTCAGCCCTATAAGGCCTTAGTCATAACCACATTAACAGACAATTAAACTTGATGTGGTATGACTAAGGCCTTATAGGCTAAAACACGTCAACCGTTCCTATTTGTATTTGTCCATCATGGCTTGTTAATAAACACTACAAATTTTTAAGAGCAACGACCGGAGTGCGTATCATCTTTTCTTCATTACTCTACTCAGCCAGCGACTGTTGAGTCGAGCACCCGGGAACCTTGCTTTCTATGTGATGTAGCAGCACTGACTTTTTTGTTATATTCTGGACAATCTGCAAGTGCAGTTGCTCCAGAGATTAGTAAATGAAGTAAAGCATCACTGTACTTAAAATACCCAATCACATGCAAGGAAAATAAAAGAAACAGCATTTTTGGTTGCGCGTGATTGGATGATAGAAGCCAGCAGAGCTTCACCTCATTTACTAAGCTCAGGAGCAACTATTTGCCTTTAGTAAATCAACCCCCCACAAAGAGACAATCAATAATGGACAACTGTAGAGTAAATGTCCCGTAAAAAGGTGGCAGAGACCTCCTGGGCCTGCAAGATGATCATACTTCTTTATTATAGATTTGCAATACCACACAAAACTTCTGGTCTTCTTTTTCAGACGTAAAAGCATAAAAAGCTGAATTTTAGATTGCTAATAAAGAAGTACATTTAATTTAGATGGTGTTTTTCTAGAGATTTTATGAATTTACCAAGAATAGATTATTTCCTTCAAAATAAGTAGCTCATCAATGGTGCCCCCTCCTCCCCAATTTGTTGACAGTAAAGGATTAAGATATACGTGCCAGAATAATGAAAGTGACAAAGTGACATCCATCCTGAATCAATAGTTTGGGATGCCGCAGAGTTGTTTGGATGATCCCCTCAGCTCTCCGTCTTGTCCCTCTTCCGTCATGGCGGCACCATCCAGTTCCAGCATGTCAGCCTTGAGACTCCATGTCTGGGGCCAGCTAGGAGGCCGATGGAAGGAACCCAGTCTCCCTGTCATACTGAACACTGAAGGGGATGAGAGGGACAAGAAAACAGGAAAGTTTCTCAGTGATAAGAAAGAGCAGGAACCACAAGGAACAATGAGGAAGTGTTCCTGGAAATCCTGGATTGGTAGACTTTGATAGTAGAGTGTGAGAGACAGACGACTGCAATCGCTCCGACTGACAAAATAACATACCAAACCCATAAATCAAGGTTATAAGGGACTTCAATTCTACTGCTTATTATATTCAGAAAAATATTTTATTGTACACTTACCATTAGCTGCCACTCTGCAGCATTTATGAATAAAGGCTAGCTGAGGTGGATTTATCCATATTTCAAAAGACATATTTATTTTTCAAACTCTCAGGCCTCGTACACATGACCGAGGAACTCGTCGGAAAAGACACATCGTTTTCCTCGACAAGTTCCTTGTTAGGCTTGTCGAGGAACTCGACAAGCTTGCTTTGCGTACACACTGTCAAGACAAAATCTCCTCGTTCTCAAACGCGGTGACGTACAACACATACAACGGCAGGGGAAGTTCGATTCCACTGGCGCAACCCTTGGGGCTGCTTTTGCTAATCTCATGTTACTGCGTGTTAAGTAAAAGTTTGGTAAGAGACGATTTGCACTTTTCAGTCTGTTACAGTGTGAAAAATTTGTTATCTCCATTACAAACGCTACTTTTACCGAAGGTGCGCTCCCGTCTCATACTTTATTCTGAGCATGCATGGGTTTCTTAGCATACACACGCTCGCGTTTCTCGTCGAAAAACAGCCCGACGAGGAACACGACGAGGAAATTGAGACTCCCGTTGAGGAAAAAGAGAACTTGTTCTCTTTTTTCCTCGTCGAGTTCCTCGATGAAAAACGTACACACGACCGTTTTCCTCATCAAAAAAGCTCTGCCACCAAGTTTCTTGATGGATTCTATCGAGGAAAACGGTTGTGTGTACAAGGCCTTAAACTTCTAGTTATTCTTATTAAGAGTAGATGGTGCCTACTTATTCCTTTATGAGCCATAAAAGGCTACTTTTGTGCTTCTCGCTTCACGTTGGAGTAGGAGTCAAGGGATGAGACCCTTGAAAGAAAACTCTACGCGTTGTCACCCCATGTCCAATGACCCATTGGACAGTAGGTTGGCCCTTGGCAGTCCTTAGCCATCACGATATGGAAAATCTGGCTTTAGAAACAATGCAAAATTAAATCATATAGGGCTCAGAGGGAGTTTTCGCTAGGTGTTTTTAAAGCCTTATGCATACTGGGCATTAAGCCCTGGTGCATGAGGCTTTGGTGCATGGACCCTGCAAAAGTCTGTGAGAGGCTGACAGCTGTTGCGGTTGGAGGGGGCTGGACAGTGCACCTATCAGTAGGGATGAGCCGAACACCCCCCGGTTCAGTTCGCAGCAGAACATGCAAAAAAATTTGTTCGAACACGTAACACCGTTAAAGTCTATGGGACACGAACGTGAAAAATCCAAAGTGCTAATTTTAAAGGCTTATATGCCCCAGGGGACATGTATCAATGCAAAAAAGTAAAAAAAAATGCATCTTTTTCCGGAGCAGTGATTTTAATATTGCTTAAAGTGAAACAATAAAAGTGAAATATTCCTTTAAGTTGGGGGTGTCTATAGTATGCCTGTAAATTGGCACATTTAGAACAGTCCCGATGCAAACATTTCTAAAGGAAAAAAGTCATTTAAAACTGATCGCGGCTATAATTAATTGTCTGGTCCTGCAATACAGATAAAAGTCATTGAAAAAACGGCATGGGTTAGAACCAAAATTAAAAAAAAATAATTGCGTGGGGGTCCCCCCCTAATTCCATACCAGGCCTTTCAGATCTGGTATGGATATTAACGGGAACCCTGCGTCAATTAAAAAAAAAAATGGTGTATGGGTTCCCCACAAAATCCATACCAGATTTTAAGGGGAACCCGTGCCAAAATAAAAAAAATGGTGTGGGGGTCCCCCCAAAAATCCATATCAGACCCTTATCCGAGCACGCAACCTGGCAGGCCACAGGAAAAGCGGGGGGGATGAGGGTCCCCTTTGTTAAATGCTTGCCGACCAGCCGCTGCAGTTATACGGCGGCAGGTCGGCTCTGCTGGGCGAGATCACGTAGATTTATGTCATCTCGCCGTTCAGCCAATAGGGGTGCGCGCCCCCCGCTCGCCCCTGACACCGACACGCGTGCCCGGCAGTCGCGTTCCCCGCCGGGCAGCCGCGATCGCTCGTTACAGAGGGGGAGAAATGCCTGATCGTCTGTTCATACAATGTATGAACAGCGATCAGTCATTTCCCCAAGTCAGTCCACCCCCCTTCAGTTAGAACACACCCAGGGAACATATTTAACCCCTTCATCGCCCCCCTAGTGTTAACCCCTTCCCTGCCAGTGGCATTTTTATAGTGATCAATGCATTTTTATAGCACTGATCGCTATAAAAACGCCAATGGTCCCAAAAATGTGTCAAAAGTGTCCGAAGTGTCCACCATAATGTCGCAGTACCGATAAAAATCATTGATCGCGCCACTACTAGTAAAAAAAGAATATTAATAAAAATGCCATAAAACTATCCCCTATTTTGTAAACGCTATAACTTTTGCGCAAACCAATCAATAAACGCTTATTGCGATTTTTTTTACGAAAAAAATGTAGAAGAATACGTATCGGTCTAAACTGAGGAAAAAAATGTTTTTTATATATATTTTTGGGGGATATTTATTATTGCAAAAAGTAAAAAATATAATTTTTTTTCAAAATTGTCGCTCTATTTTTGTTTATAGCGCAAAAACTAAAAACCGCAGAGGTAATCAAATACCACCAAAAGAAAGCTCTATTTGTGGGAAAAAAAGGACGCCAATTTTATGGCCCGGTCATTGACCAGCAATATGGTCCAGGGCTTAAGTGGTTAAATGGGGCTTCCAGATTCCGATAAGCCCCATGCCAGCAGACCCCCACAACCACCGGCAAGGGTTGGAGGGATGAAGCCCTTGTCCCCATCAACATGGGGACATGGTGCTTTGGACCCCAAAGCATCCTCCCCATGTTGAGGGCATGTGGCCTGGTACGGGTCAGGAGGGGGGCGCTCTCTCTTCCCCCCTATTTTCCTGTGGCCTGCCAGGTTGCCTGCTCGGATAAGGGTCTGTTATGTTTTTTTGGGGGGACCCCACGCCATTTCTTTTTGAAGTGGGGTTCCCCTTAAAATCCATACCAGACCTGAAAGGCCTGGTATGTAATTTGGGGGGGGGGCCCACGCATTTTTTTTTTACATTTTGTTTCGAATCCATGCAGTTTTTTTTCAATGACTTTTATCTTTATTGCGGGACCCAACAATTCATTATAGCCACGATCAGTTTTAAATGACTTTTTTTCCTTTATAAATGTCATTTTTGTGCCGGGACTGTTCTAAACATGGGAAAAATGTGCCAATTTACAGGCATACTATAGACACTCCCCAGGTACAAAAATCAAAGGTATATTTTACTTTAATTGTGCCACTTTAAGCATTATTAAAATCACTGCTCCCGGAAAAACTTCAGTTTTGAACACACAGCAATGCGCCCACTGTTTAACCATCTGGCTCTAATCAGACACTTCCAAAACACACCCACCGCTGTAATTCAGATGGCTGGCGCTCATCAAGGGGCCGGACACCTGAATAGTGGGCAGCAGCGGCGACAATAGATATATTCATGTAATGCATGAATATATATCTATTGTTGAGTGACGGGTGCAGGAGAGAGGGGGCGGCGCTCCTGCGCCCATTATGGACGCACCGCCACTGCTGCACCAAACCTTTCATCCAACCTTTATAATGTTTTTTTTTTTTTTTGAAAAGCCAGTATAAGGCAAAAGTAGTGGTGAAAAACCCCCCTTAGGTTCAACCAATATTTTTATACAGGATTTATATAGCGACAACAGTTTGCGCAGTGCTTTATAATGTAGGGAGACACTACACCAACAATACAAGAGGGTCCTGCAAACTTACAATCTAAGGAAACAATATGCTTTTAAATACATATTCCTAATGGACTGCATAACTTTCAGGACATGCGTGCTTTGCCTACATACTTAGCGCTAAAGGGACACCTTTCTTTCTCATCTCAGAAAGCTGGGAGGTATGGCTGAGCACACAATGTGATGGCCCTCTGCCATTTTGATGGAATGTGAAGGCTTGTTATCCAGCAGGAGATTGTGGTGGGGTTCCTCAGGAATTTATTTCTAACAAGCACATAGTATTTTCTCAGTGTATGGATCCAGCACTATCTCAGTGCCTGAATGGGGTTATCAGGCCTGTTATTTCTGTCAGTAAGTGGTGCCTTCCCCATCCCAGTGCCAGACACTACGGAGGCAGGTCTCCCTCGTCATCAGTACCGGGGTCTCCTGGACCTGAGATAACCTAGACTGTGCTGGAGACAGGGATGACCCCAGGGTCACACGCTGGTCATGGAGTCAGATCATTCACAAACTGCTGATAACATGGTAACATGACTGAGAGGAAGAGTGAGATTAGTCACATTGTTCTACTAGTCCCATACTGAGGTCTGTGATCACATTGCTAGAAATGCTGTGATTGCCCAATGCATTGTATATATCTAGAGGTAGATCTACACTGGGACACACTGCAGGTAGCAATGACCTCCACACCAAAAAAAAAAAAACGCCAAAAATTCTGTCACACCTTCAGATGACAAATAGATCACCATTCGATAACAAGTAGATAAATCATTAGGGGACTACTATTGGGTTTGCTTTGGGGCCCCATCATACATAGAAATAGATTATTACCCAAAAATACACTAAAAATTCAGCCGTGCTTTTCGAGTGACAATTCCATTACCATTAGATAACTAGTAAAGAAACCATTAAAGAGCCTCCCTAATGGTTTTGCTATAGGGTCCCATGACACATAGATATAGTCCTGGCTGTCACCCAAAACAACAATAAAAATTCACCCATGCTTTCAGATTACTATTATATTACCAATAGATAAGAATTATATAAACCATTAAGGGGCCTCTTATTGGTTTTGCCTTTTGTCCACATCACACATTGATATAGTCCTGGGTCTCAGATAAATAAGTTATTAATATTCAGGGCTGGAAAACCCTTCATGCACGAGATTATAAAGCCTACAGGTTTTCCGGCTGACTTTTTACCGCCGAAAACCCGAGGGGAAAACCGAGAACCTGCTCGGTAACTTTTTCCCCCTACACACGACCGGGTTTCCTGACATAAATCAATTTTTAGTCTCTTAAATAAAAAAAAATCTAAATAAATTAGTAGTAGTACCATCATCCAAAAATAGATTAGATAGAAATAGGGCTTAGTGTTCCCAAAGACCCATGAAGCCCAAGAAAGGGGAAATGGGCAAAGTGGACTATTCCGATACAGAGTAAATAGATACAGAACGAAAATATATAAAACATTTGGTAAATTTATAGACACAGTATCAAAAATATAAAAAACATCAAACATCACGAACAGATAAAACAATACAAATATTGTGACAACCATAGCAGTCACCGAAAATATGTCCCATAGGGAAATCCCGGTGAGGGTAGAGGTCACGATATGCAAGATCTCTACTAGTTTCACGACATACGTCGCTTCGTCAAGAGAGGTTCTATGAGCAGATATTCCCGTTAGCTCTAACGTTCAAGCCACCGAAGAGGGTATCTCACAGCAGCCAGGGGGGTGGATGCGAGGATAAACCTGGCAACTGTGTTGGGTACCAGACAGTAATCAAAAAGGGGTGGTCACAGGACCACAGTCCCGGTGAGCGAGTGTTAAGAAGCACTGATTAGTGATAATGAAAAGTTAAATAGTTAAACCCACAAGTGCTTTTTTTTTTTTTACTGCTACTGTTCTTTTATTTTGGCTTTTAAAATTTACAGATGCAGCCATTTAGAAATTGGATGAAAGGTTTAGCGCCGGGAAACACTTTTTAAAAGATAAATAGTGCATTTTATATACAAGTAGATAGATCATATAAAAATGAGGGACAAATGAAGAGGTATGAGGGACAGAGGGACTTTGTTCCAAATCAGGGACAGTCCCTTGAAATCAGTGACAGTTGAGAGCTATGTATTATTTGCCCAGGCCTGGAAACCAGGAAGCAACTGAAGAAATATAACAAAAAAAGTTTAAACAAGTAAATATGATATACTTCCTATCTATTTATCAATGCTAGAAGGATAAGGATTACAAAATAGTCAAAGTTCATCGAGAAAGTAACGTTTTAATTTAATACAACTTTAATCCTCAGCTTTAATATTATGTTGTCAACTGTTGGTAGATAAATATAGCGTGTGGTTCTAAAATGTTCTTATTTTAGTTATTATTAGTGAAAGTTCACTACTTTTGTTTCAAATTCCATTTCCCTTTTTATCATTTCCTATTATTATACAAACAATGGCTTCCTTTTTTTTCTTCTCCGCCTGTTATAATCTAAATGGATTCAATGGGCTCATAGCGCCACATTCTGGTGCTATGTGGTAGTACATTTTTAACCACTTGCCACCCACGCCAATTCCGACATTTCTCTCTATCTCTCTATGTAAAATTCATTTTTTTTTTTGCTAGAAAATTACATAGAACCCCCAAACATTATGGGCTGGATTCAGAAAGATCAGCGGATCTTTCTGCTGGCGTAACGTATCTGAGATACGTTACGCCGCCGTAAATTTGGGTGCAAGTTCCGTATTCAGAAAGAACCTGCGCCCTAAGTTACGGCGCCGTAACGTATGTGGGCCGGCGTAAGCCCGCCTAATTCAAATGGGGATGTTGTGGGAGTGTTTTATTTAAATTTAACATGACCCCGCGTATTTTACGGTTTTTGTGAACGGCGCATGCGCTGTTCGTGAAAAAATCCCAGTGCGCATGCTCAAAATTCCGCCGCAAGTTGTCATTGCTTTAGACGTGAACGTAACTTACGTACAGCCCTATTCGCGAACAACTTACGCAAACAACGTAAAAATTTAAAAATTCGAAGCGGGAACGACGTCCATACTTAACATAAGAGCAGGAGCAACCTTACGCCGAAAAAGCCTAACGTAAACGACGTAAAAAAATAGCGCCGGGCGTACGTACGTTTGTGAATCGGCGTATCTACCTAATTAGCATATTCCTCGCGTAAATCGATGGAAGCGCCACATGGCGGCCAGCGTAAATTTGCAGCCTAAGATACGACGGTGTAAGACACTTACGCCAGTCATATCTTAGGGAAATCTATGCGTAACTGATTCTATGAATCAGGCGCATAGATACGACGCCACAACTCAGAGATACGACGGCGTATCTGGAGATACGACGGCGTATCTGGAGATACGCCGTCGTATCTCCTACCTGAATCCGGCCCTATATGTTTTTTTTTTTTATCAGACACCTTAGATAATAAAATGGCAGTTTTTATTTTGCACGGTATCTGCGCAGCAATTTTTCAAACACGTTGTTTTTGAAAATGTTTTAAAAAACAAACAAACGGTAAAGTTAGCCCACGTTTTTTGCATAATGTAAAAGATGATGTTATTCTGAGTAAATAGATACCTAACATGTCACGCTTCAAAATTGCCCATGCTTGTGGAATGGCGCCAAACTTTAGTACTTAAAATCACCATAGGCGATGCATTACATTTTTTTTACTGGTTACATGTTTTGAGTTACAGAGGAGGTCTAGGGCTAGAACTATTGCTCTCGCTCCAACGTTCGCGGCGATACCTCACATGTGTGGGTGTGACTTACATATGCGGTCACTTCTGCGCGTGAGCACATGGGGACAAGGGCACTTTAATTTTTTATTGTTCATTTTATTTTTATTTTTTTAGTTCTTTATGGACATTGCTTTGTGCACTGGTAAAAAAACATTTTGTGGAGGGGGATTATGGTGTGGTGTTGTTTTTCAGGGGTTGGGCTTGGCCCCTTAGTTCCAGTGAAGGGAACTCTTAATGCGTCAGTATACCAAGACATTTTGGACAATTTCATGCTCTCAACTTTGTGGGAACAGTTTGGGGATGATCCCTTCCTGTTCCAACGTGACTGCGCACCAGTGCACAAAGCAGGGTGCATAAAGACATGGATGTGAAAGTTTGGGGTGGAGAAACTTGGCTGGCCTGCACAGAGTCCTGATCTGAACCCGATAGAACACCATTGGGATGAATTAGGGCGGATACTGTGAGCCAGGCCTTCTAATCCACAGCAAGTGCCTGACCT